>NC_059222.1:42091709-42391709 GCF_020615455.1 Coregonus clupeaformis | reverse complement strand
TCTGAGAGATAATATCGGCCTAGCTTAGCGTCTTCGCAGAACTCCAAAAAGAGCCAGGTAGCAGCAGTGCACCCTTCCCTCTGCACGGGACTCAATGATATTGATAAGCCCTCTTTTAGTCATCTCAGACCTATACCTGCTGTACAGTACGCCTGCCTGAATGACAAGGCTAGGGATGGATTCTGGCCATCAAGGATGATTTCTTCAACACAACCATTAAGGCGGCGGCAGTGGTGGTGGATCACTCCCGTAAAGCTCCGGTAACACCGTAAAGTCAGACTCGCAAATAAGTATTACTTAGATGTATATGTTTAGCAGCCACCCACTGTGAATGCACCCAAAGATCTTGGTAAGAGTTGAGCAAGTGTTATTGTGGATGTTTTATCTAGACTTCAGGGTTTAGGATCCACACCTTCAGCCACCAGAGATCTTGAACACATACAACCAGAGACATCAAACTGACACCAGAGAGATGACATATGGTCCGATTAGAGTCCGTCAGCTGAATAAAGCATAGACACTAATGGCTGATAAAGTGTGTCCTCTGGCTGAGTTAATGCGGAGGAAAACATCTTGGCCCATTACGAAGATGGACCATTTCATCTCCATGTATCTGGAAGAAATGGGATTTCCATCCTTTTAAAACATTCACAAGATGACCGATCATTAAAAGACGAAGGCCTCAGCAGCAGTCAGACAGATCCACGAGGAAAGCACGTTCCCTGGCTGCCCCAGCAGATAAACGGACTGAACAACAACCCACAGCAGATATTTTAATCACAATTCAACAATCAAGGGGGAATTCATGTAGCTTAATCCAATAATTGCCTAGTTTTGCGGTTTAGTAAGGCTGCTGGCACAGGAGATCTGATTGATTGCATGGTGGGATCTGAATGGTAGATGTAATTGTAAACTCTGAGACGTAGGCTAGCCTAGCCATTAGCCAGGGGTCTACAAGTCTGTGCAACATGTGGTTTTGTGGGTAGCCGAGACAAAGTGAATGGCTTTCTTTGGCACAGCCTCTCCCTGGGAATGTCTGATGTAGAGTCATTGGTTTCATTGAGTGACCTAGGCAACATGAGTTACAGCACCCTGTCTGAAAGAGGTTGACAGAGACCCATCCCTTGGGTTGGTTGCAGACCTGGGTTCAACTACTATTTCAAATAATTTCAAATCACTTTATCTGTGCTTGATTGTGCTTGCCTGACTTAATGGCCCAACAGAATATTCCAAACAACTATCAACCCCGCCCATCTGGCACTCCAGGTAGGCTAGAGCAAACGCTGAAAGAATTTGAAAGATATCAAATAGTATTTGAACCCAGATCTGCTTCATTGGATGATCCTAGAAGAACACTAATTCAGTAGACAGAACAGGCTTTACGATCTTATTCGCCTCCAACTCAGATACAACAAGAGGCCTTTTTTGAAACCACAAAGTGCAACGCGAACACACTCACACTCATCTCACACAACTCGATGCCGGTGCATTTCAATAAAATCATAACAATAACAGTGTTGATACCGTTTCTAAGGAAACAGGAAATTATTACAGCGCGAGTTATGCCTTCATCGTCGTGCCACAGTTGGACATATGTGATCACTGTTCAGATAGCACAGCTTGGGGAAAAGATTTGCTCTGATTTCACCCCCAAGGAGAAGGCTAACGTGAATATGATCATGCGCCTGGTTCTCAGCTCTAGATGCTACAACAGCATTACACAGAAACACGCTTAGGTTACTTACATTACAACCATAAATGGACTTAGCAAAACGTAAATGTTGGTCTGAAATACTGAAACCAATTCAATAATAGTAATAATAATAGCATTTCTCTGCACCTGCTAAAACATCTGCTAAACTGTGTACACAACCAATACACTTTAATTTGATTAATACAGTTTGATGCTTGGTTAAACTGTGTGAACAGGCGTTCCAGTGTCATTTCAGAGTGTAGAGAGTAACAGAAGGGGCCATATTGTTTTGTAAGAAAGAGCCACTTCATGTTTAAGATTGCTTAATAACTTTCAACTGTAAAATGTCTGATCCCTTCACAGAGCTTCTTAATATGACTTATCAGGAAGGCCATAGATCTCACTGACTTTCTATGAGCAAACAGACACAATCATCCTCTCAGCACGCCTCACTGAGGACAGACGAACAATGTACAACAGGGTAAAGGGCAATCAGAACCAGACATGTTTTCAGCAGTTATTAATGGAGATTCTGACAAGCACCAACAAAGTCAGGAGAAAACGGATGCAGATAAGTTAGACTATACTTTTGTTTGTTGTATTGATATTTTCTCCCTATTGTTATACTTTGTGGAAGATTTACAATCAATTATTCCCAGTAAGACAAAGGAATGGTTACAGAAGTAACTATGGCTTGTTTAGCCCATAGGCCTACACCAGATTAACTACCAGCCAGCCAGGCCAGGCAGCCAGCCAGCCAGGCCAGGCAGCCAGCCAGGCCAGGCAGCCAGCCAGCCCAGGCAGCCAGCCAGCCAGGCCAGGCAGCCAGCCAGCCAGGCCAGGCAGCCAGCCAGCCAGCCAGGCCAGGCAGCCAGCCAGCCAGCCAGGCCAGGCAGCCAGCCAGCCAGGCCAGGCAGCCAGCCAGCCAGGCCAGGCAGCCAGCCAGCCAGGCCAGGCAGCCAGCCAGCCAGGCCAGGCAGCCAGCCAGCCAGGCCAGGCAGCCAGCCAGCCAGGCCAGGCAGCCAGCCAGCCAGGCCAGGCAGCCAGCCAGCCAGGCCAGGCAGCCAGCCAGCCAGGCCAGGCAGCCAGCCAGGGCCTACAAGTAAACAACAATGCTGCTACACTGAGTATACAGTGAGAAGCCAGTCCAATTGGAGAGGAGAGGATAGGAGAAGCCAGTCCAATTGGAGAGGAGAGGATAGGAGAAGCCAGTCCAATTGGAGAGGAGAGGATAGGAGAAGCCAGTCCAATGGGAGAGGAGAGGATAGGAGAAGCCAGTCCAATGGGAGAGGAGAGGATAGGATAGGAGAAGCCAGTCCAATGGGAGAGGAGAGGAGAAGCCAGTCCAATGGGAGAGGAGAGGAGAGGAGAAGCCAGTCCAATGGGAGAGGAGAGGAGAAGCCAGTCCAATGGGAGAGGAGAGGAGAGGAGAAGCCAGTCCAATGGGAGAGGAGAGGAGAGGAGAAGCCAGTCCAATGGGAGAGGAGAGGATAGGAGAAGCCAGTCCAATGGGAGAGGAGAGGATAGGAGAAGCCAGTCCAATGGGAGAGGAGAGGAGAAGCCAGTCCAATTGGAGAGGATAAGATAGGACAAGCCAGTCCAATTGTCCAAATCTATCCTCCAGACAACTGCCAGGGACTCCTAGCTTTTTCTGGTTGTGTAGCGCTCTAATAGTACACCTTGTATCGAAGTTGCAGTGTCCCTGCATGGCCAGGAACATCCTTCTTATCGCTGGCCCGAGCTGCTACGGTATTTGGAAGACATTTAAAAAAAAAAAAAAAAGGAATTTCCCTTTTTTGTAAACCACAACTTCTGCAAGGACAATGATAAAGACTATTTTTTCACTTCCTCATTTAGGAAGTAATCATCTCAGCTATGACCATTGTAAATAAGAATGAGGAAAATACTATCCTACATTTCCAGTGTAGTATGGTCATGTCACATTTAGAATGCAGAAGACAAAAACACAAATACCGAAGAAAATTGATATTAGGGAAGAAATTGCTTTCGGATTCTGTACTAATCTGCCATTTTACAAATAAGAGCCTAGACTGTAGGCCTAGCTTGCTGGTTGCCATGGAGTTCTGTCAGTCATCTACTTTATGAAGTGGTTTTACTTCTAGTCCCAATGTGGTTTTAACTGCTTTTGATTCCATTTACACTCTAGTCTAACCAAGCCACAGTTCAGATGTCTCCAGATGGGGTATAGTTCATTAATATTGTTTTACCCCATATGTAACGCTGTGTTGTTGTTTTTAATCGCACTGCTTTGCTTTATCTTGGCCAGGTCGCAGTTGTAAATGAGAACTTGTTCTCAACTGGCTTACCTGGTTAAATAAAGGTGAAATAAAATTAAAAAATTAATGTCAAAACTGTTAGAAAAACTGTCATAGTGAACACTTAATTTATACTAAATGATAAAGAGTATGCTGTTTCTATATCTGACAGTAGGCTATACAACAAAGATTGTATTGAACTGCATAGGCTATATTCAGAAAATCTAACTGATCTGTCTGTCATTAGCAGATCATATGGTGATTACATGCTTATTACAATGTCATACAATGGGGTTGTCCTTAACAGTCCTAATCAACTGATCTGTCTATCATGAATTCTCATTAAAAAGCTACTTGCACAATCCTTGTGGAGGAAACATGTGGATCCATGCAATTGTATGTTAGCATTCACATAAGGCTACCACAAAAAACAGCTGAAGTTATAATGAATTGTTAGAGGACACTTGAATTGATGATGAATATACAATTGAAGTTTCAATTGTTAGTTAGATACAAAGTATATTTGTTTGAGATACTCTGGCATGAGAATAGTGAAGGCCTATAGGTCGAGATATGGCAGGCAACCCTCGGCTCCGGGGGGCAGGGCATATTTTCAAGGGGAAAAGGGCGTCACTGCCCTTTGGCCCAAGTGGAAGAACTTCAACAAAACTTGATACGTTGTAGTTACATCGCTCGCGTTCTAAAAGCAGAATGTTGCCAACCGATAGAGCAGAGGAAATAAATAAAAGTAACCGCAGCGGTAACTTCTTACATAAAATTGCAAGGAATCGTGGCGGGCTGGCACAATACAGACAGCGAGCGACAAGGAACCTACCCGAGGTCTGAGTATTCTGTTGGGACTTTTCACTTACCCGAACCAGGTTGCTGACAGCTGCCTGCACCGCAGCCACCGGAGCCGTGAGATCCGGGATAGCTTTCCCGTCCACCTCACCTTCTTCGTGCATAATCACCAGATGGGATATCTGCTGAGCCACCGGCTCTAGGATACTTTCTATCGTCTTTGTGTGAAAAACCGGCATGATGAAAACTTGAGTCCGCTCTCCTATTCAAGAGAAAAAAGTCTGGCCCCGTTTGGCTGTTTCAAAAGTTCCCTCTCTTGTTTGTGCCCCTATGAAGTCTAAGGTTAATCCAACACTTTTCTTCCCCGGCACAGTTTCACTCTCTGGGAACACTAACTACTCCCCTTGCAACAATCAGCGTGTGACTCCCCAACCGCAGCTCGCGATGAGTGAGCAACCTACCAGACGAAATGCTACGTCCGCCAACCGACCAATAAGATACATAGCATGTATGTCACCGCAAACGCGATTGGCACAAGCGGATGTCACTCTTTCCCGATATGTTCCGCCTATTCCACATAGTCAAGTTTGCTAGAGATGCGAGGTCTCCCCAAATTACGTAAACATTCTCATGCCCTAAAAAGGGAAATATGACTCTTCTGTTGAGAGGAGCGAATTCCAAGCAGCAAGGACACAGAGTGTAAATTGTAGTGACGCATCAGGTTTGACAAGATGCTGGCAGAAGGGACTGAAATATAGCCTAGTTGCTTTGGGAAATAGGCTATACCTCTGTCCATCTTATTTATTACGGTAGAATAAACAATGATAGAATAGAATAGAATAGTATATAATACAATATAATACAAGGGAAATGTTTTAGCTTGGAAGAAATTATAAAATGGATAGAATCCCCACATATAAATGTAATACACTATCGTTCAAAAGTTGGGGTCACTTAGAAATGTCCTTGTTTCCCATGAAAACATACATGAAATGAGTTTGAATAGGAAATATAGCAAAATGAATGGGAAATGTAGTCACTGACAAGGTTAGATATAATGATTTTTAATTGAAATAATAATTGTGTCCTTCAAACTTAGCTTTCGTCAAAGAATCCTCCATTTGCAGCAATTACAGCCTTACAGACCTTTGGCATTCTAGTTGTCAATTTGTTGAGGTAATCTGAAGAGATTTCACCCCATACTTCCTGAAGCACCTCCCACAAGTTGGATTGGCTTGATGGGCACTTCTTACATACAATACGGTCAAGCTGCTCCCACAACAGCTCAATAGGGTTGAGATCTGGTGACTGTGCTGGCCACTCCATTATAGACAGAATACCAGCTGACTACTTCTTCCCTAAATAGTTATTGCATAGTTTGGAGCTGTGCTTTGGGTCATAGTCCTGTTGTAGGAGGAAATTGGCTCCAATCAAGCGCTGTCCACAGGGTATGGCATGGCGTTGCAAAATGGAGTGATAGCCTTCCTTCTTCAAGATCCCTTTTACCCTGTACAAATCTCCCACTTTACCACCACCAAAGCACTCCCAGACCATCACATTGCCTCCACCATGCTTGACAGATGGCATCAAGCACACCTCCAGCATATTTTCATTTGGTCTGCATCTCACAAATGTTCTTCTTTGTGATCCGAACACCTCAAACTTCGATTTGTCTGTCCATAACACTTTTTTCCAATCTTCCTCTGTCCAGCGTCTGTGTTCTTTTGCCCATCTTAATCTTTTATTTTTATTGGCCAGTCTGAGATATGTCTTTTTCTTTGCAACTCTGCCTAGAAGGTCAGCATCCCGGAGTCGCCTCTTCACTGTTGACATTGAGACTGGTGTTTTGCGGGTACTATTTAATGAAGCTGCCAGTTGAGGACCTGTGAGGCGTCTGTTTCTTAAACTAGACACTCTAATGTATTTGTCCTCTTGCTCAGATGTGTACCGGGGCCTCCCACTCCTCTTTCTATTCCGGTTAGAGCCAGTTTGCGCTGTTCTGTGAAGGGAGTAGTACACAGCGTTGTACGAGATCTTCAGTTTCTTGGCAATTTCTCGCATGGAATAGCCTTCATTTCTCAGAACAAGAATAGACTGACGAGTTTCAGAAGAAAGTTATTTGTTTCTGGCCATTTTGAGCCTGTAATCGAACCCACAATTGCTGATGCTCCAGATACTCAACTAGTCTCAAGAAGGCCAGTTTTATTGCTTCTTTAATCAGCACAACAGTTTTCAGCTGTGCTAACATAATTGCAAAGGGTTTTCTAATTTCTCAATTAGCCTTTTAAAATGATAAACTTGGATTAGCAAACACAACGTGCCATTGGAACACAAGACTGATGGCTGCTGATAATGGGTCTCTGTACGCCTATGTAGATATTCCATAAAAAATCAGCCGTTTCCAGCTACAATAGCCATTTACAACATTAACAATGTCTACACTGTATTTCTGATCAATTTGATGATATTTTAATGGACCAAAAAATTGCTTTTCTTTCCAAAAACATGTCTAAGTGACCCCAAACTTTTGAACGGTAGTGTAAATATTCCATTATATGCCTTTTTTTACAGTTATGATACAACAGATTACAAACTACAGCGCTCAAGTAATTCTTCAAAGTATACTGGTCCAGAAGACTACAACTAAATTCACTCTTTATGGGTAACATGTCTCTGTCTGAAGACTGAAACTGGAGACAATCCATTCCAAGGTGTGATTAAGAGCCTAAATTCAAGAGTTCAAGCGTTATGGAGCCTACCCACTGCCTGCCCAACTGACCACACTGTATTCTCGACTTTTCTTCCAACATCCACCTATTCACAGTTGATCCTATGAGTGTTTCAAGTTCTGTATAGAGTGGTATCGAGATCAGCCTCAGACATATTTATCATGTCGTTTTCACTTTCATACTTTAGTAGGCATCAGAAGCGAAGCATCTAGAGGGAGAAAAATAATTATATTAAAAACATAGTGTAACACAAGTCAAGCATGGGGCACTTTTGTGTACTAACACGGGTCAAAACTATTTATTCTGGTTCTGGGCAACTTGTGTCTAGCAGAACACATTTCTCAAATTCCATCTCCTCCCTTTACAACCTGAAATAACAATACTGCAGTATAAAAAAAAAAACCCACTGCCAACCAAACCAGTGAAGGAATTCCCTCAGATTCCCAGGAGGCAGCATCATACTTCCTAAAAAGGAAGTCTTAAACAGAATGAATCAAGGAAGTTGCTCTGTTTGAGACCTCATGCAAACATTCTATCTTGCAGTGTTTTATCGTCTATAAGCAAAGATGATTAAATCAAAGATCCTGAAATATACAAGGTTTAAATCTCTAATTTAAACCTTATTTAAGGAGTTTTAATATAATCATTTTCAAGATTTAGTTAATCTCTCATTTAGGCTTGGATGTCTGACATGTCTGTGAAGTACACAGTCAGCACACAGCAGTTAGTTCCATGTAATGTAAAATACATGGGGTTGAAGAGCACACTTCATCCCTAGAACACCGCACTAACACCACATAAACACTACTCACTCCAGGATTACTGCCATTTATGTAGTTCAATGCAGCCATTTCAGTTCCTCTCCAGGATTACTGCCATATACACTACCGGTCAAAAGTGATCATCTCTCACTATATCTATAATATAACATCTCTAATCATCTCTCACTATATCTATAATATAACATCCCTGATCATCTCTCACTATATCTATAATATAACATCTCTAATCATCTCTCACTATATCTATAATATAACATCCCTGATCATCTCTCACTATATCTATAATATAACATCCCTGATCATCTCTCACTATATCTATAATATAACATCTCTAATCATCTCTCACTATATCTATAATATAACATCCCTGATCATCTCTCACTATATCTAATATAATATAATATAACATCCCTGATCATCTCTCACTATATCTATAACATAACATCTCTGAGCAGGTTTGATGAAAATGGCCTCAGTGGTGTACTGCTACTGAAGAGAAGATAAAGTGAATTTAAGAAACCGGCTAGTCAGCAAAACACAGGCAGGCTCGATATCATAGCCCAAGCCTCATACGTGCTGTATATGAACAGAATGCATGTATGTATTTATGTATGTATGTATGCATGTACAGTACCAGTCAAAAGTTTGGACACACCTACTCATTCAAGGGTTTTTCATTATTTTGTACTATTTCTATATTGTAGAATAATAGTGAAGACATAAAAACTATGAAATAACACATATGAAATAATGTAGTAACCAAAAAGGTGTTAAACAAATCAAAATATATTTGAGATTTGAGATTCTTCAAATAGCCACCCTTTGCATTGATGACAGCTTTGCACACTCTTGACATTCTCTCAACCAGCTTCACCTGGAATGCTTTTCCAACAGTCTTGAAGGAGTTCTCACATATGCTGAGCACTTGTTGGCTGCTTTTCCTTCACTCTGCGGTCCAACTCATCCCAATTGTGGAGGCCAGGTCATCTGATGAAGCACTCCATCACTCTCCTTCTTGGTCAAATAGCTCTTACACAGCCTGGAGGTGTGTTGGGTCATTGTCCTGTTGAAAAACAAATGATAGTCCCACTAAGCCCAAACCAGATGGGACGGCGCATCGCTGCAGAATGCTGTGGTAGCCATGCTGGTTAAGTGTGCCTTAAATTCTAAATAAATCACAGACAGTGTCACCAGCAAAGCAACCCCATACCATAACACCTCCTCCTCCATGCTTTACGGTGGGAAGTACACATGCGAGATCATCCGTTCACCCACACCACGTCTCACAAAGACATGGCGGTTGGACCAAAGATTTCCAATATGGACTCCAGACCAAAGGACACATTTCCACTGGTTTAATGTTCATTGCTCGTGTTTCTTGGCCCAAGCAGGTCTCTTCTTCTTATTGGTGTCCTTTAGTAGTGGTTTCTTTGCAGCAATTCAACCATGAAGGCCTGGTTCACATAGTCTCCTCTGAACAGTTGATGTTGAGATGTGTCTGTTACTTGAACTCTGTGAAACATTTATTTGGGCTGCAATTTCTGAGGCTGGTAGCTCTAATGAACTTATCCTCTGCAGCAGAGGCAACTCTGGGTCTTCCATTCCTGTGGCGGTCCTCATGAGAGCCAGTTTCATCATAGCGCTTGATGGTTTTTGCGACTGCACATGAAGAAACTTTTTCCAGATTGACTGACCTTCATGTCTTAAAGTAATGATGGACTGTTGTTTCTCTTTGCTTATTTGAGCTGTTCTTGCCATTCTTTCCCACCTGGACAAGAGGAACACCTACGTGAGAATGCTATTCATTGACTACAGCTCAGCATTCAACACCATAGTGCCCTCTAAGCTCATCACTAAGCTAAGGATCCTGGGACTAAACACCTCCCTCTGCAACTGGATCCTGGACTTCCTGACGGGCCGCCCCCAGGTGGTAAGGGTAGGTAACAACACATCTGCCACACTGATCCTCAAAACGGGGGCCCCTCAGGGGTGCGTGCTCAGTCCCCTCCTGTACTCTCTGTTCACCCATGACTGCATGGCCAGGCACGACTCCAACACCATCATTAAGTTTGCCGACGACACAACAGTGGTAGGCCTGATCACCGACAACGATGAGACAGCCTATAGGGAGGAGGTCAGAGATCTGGCCGTGTGGTGCCAGGACAACAACCTCTCCCTCAACGTGACCAAGACAAAGGAGATGATTGTGGACTACAGGAAAAAAAAGAGGACTGAGCACGCCCCCATTCTCATCGACGGGGCTGTAGTGGAACAGGTTGAGAGCTTCAAGTTCCTTGGTGTCCACATCACCAACGAACTATCATGGTCCAAACACACCAAGACAGTCGTGAAGAGGGCACGACAAAGCCTATTCCCCCTCAGGAGACTAAAAAGATTTGGCATGGGTCCTCAGATCCTCAAAAAAATTCTACACCTGCACCATCGAGAGCATCCTGACTGGTTGCATCACCGCCTGGTATGGCAACTGCTTGGCCTCTGACCGCAAGGCACTACAGAGGGTAGTGCGTACGGCCCAGTACATCACTGGGGCAAAGCTCCCAGCCATCCAGGACCTCTATACCAGGCGGTGTCAGAGGAAGGCCCTCAAAATTGTCAAAGACTCCAGCCACCCTAGTCATAGACTGTTCTCTCTGCTACCGCCACGGCAAGTGGTACCGGAGTGCCAAGTCTAGGTCCAAAAGACTTCTCAACAGCTTCTACCCCCAAGCCATAAGACTCCTGAACAGCTAATCATGGCTACCCGGACTATTTGCACTGCCCCCCACCCCATCCTTTTTACGCTGCTGCTACTCTGTTAATTATTTATGCATAGTCACTTTAACTCTACCCACATGTACATATTACCTCAACTACCTCAACTAGCCGGTGCCCCCGCACATTGACTCTGCAACGGTACCCCCCTGTATATATAGCCTCCCTACTGTCACTTTATTTTACTGTATATATAGCCTCCCTACTGTCACTTTATTTTACTTCTGCTCTTTTTTTCTCAACACTTTTTTTGTTGTTGTTTTTATTCTTACTTTTTTTTGTTTAAAATAAATGCACTGTTGGTTAAGGGCTGTAAGTAAGCATTTCACTGTAATGTCTGCACCTGTTGTATTCGGCGCATGTGACCAATAAAATTTGATTTGATTTGATTTGATAATATGGACTTGGTCTTTTACCAAATAGGGCTATCTTTTGTATACCCCCCTACCTTGTCACAACACAACTGATTGGCTCAAACACATTAAGAAGGAAAGAAATTCCACAAATTAACTTTTAAGAAGGCACACCTGTTAATTGAAATGCATTCCAGGTGACTACCTCATGAAGCTGGTTGATAGATTGCCAATAGTGTGCAAAGCTGTCATCAAGGCAAAGGGTGGCTATTTGAAGAATCTCAAATATAAAATATATTTTGATTTGTTTAACACTTTTTTGGTTACTACATGATTCCATATGTGTTATTTCATCGTTTTGATGTCTTCACTATTATTCTACAATGTAGAAAATAGTAAAAATAAAGAAAAACCCTTGAATGTGTGTTGAGTGTGATGAAAGGAGTCAGGCACAGGAGGGTAATCACCGAATACAGCGTTTATTCCTTCGTTGACACACAAATGCGCTCAAATAGCGATCAACGGCACAGGGGAAACCATCATCCCTGGCAAATACACTGTAACGGTAGAATCCAATAATGCATAGGCACAGGGGAAAATTCTACCCTGGCGGCAACAACAAGGTAAGGGTAGCTCAACCAAGCTACACACAGCTCACTACAAACAATCACCCACACAGACAAGGAAGGAGAGGGAACACTTATACAATGACTAATGAGGGATAAGGACCAGGTGTGTGTGATTTATAAGACAAGACAAATGGAGTGATGATAAATGGATCGGCAGTAGCTAGTAAGCCGGTGACGCCGAACGCCGAAACCTGCCCGAACAAGGAGGAGAGGCAGCCCGGTGGAAGTCGTGACAGAATGAGTAGGTGTTCTAAAACGTTTGACCGGTAGTGTAGCTAAATGCAGCCATTTCAGTTCCTCTCCAGGATTACTGCCATATAGCTCAATGCAGCCATTTCAGTTCCTCTCCAGGATTACTGCCATATAGCTCAATGCAGCCATTTCCAGTTCCTTTTACCTCATAGCCACTGATTTCTAGTTTCACCGACCCAAATCAGTAAATTGTTAAGGAAGTAGAATAGAGTTTGTAAATACGATAAAATCAGGTTTGCCTACGAGCACTTCCCTTATTTCAGAAAGCCTGAAAGCTGATGATATAGTTGTACTGTTTTGTCTTATTCTAATTATTTGATGTGCAAGCAACTGCAAATCACCTGTTTTTGCAGTATCTTTCCATGATACTGTTCTTCCTTAGATGGATCCATAATAATGTGATGATCCAAAAGGCCCATAGAGAATGGAGACGCTATAGAATAGGCCTAGATGACAGTACACAATGAGGCCCATCGCTCTCTTCTAGAAAGGCAAGCCTGCAGGTAAGATAACCACACAGAAGACTCCATTCTAGATATAGAAATCAAAGGAAAGCAGCAGGTTGTAGTTCTTTGAAGTCTGGGGTTGTAGTTCTCTGAAGTCTGGGGTTGTAGTTCTCTGAAGATTGGGGTTGTAGTTCTCTGAAGATTGGGGTTGCTCCCAGGACCCTCCCGTGTGAAGGCAGCAGGCTGTAGTTCTCTGAAGATTGGGGTTGTAGTTCTCTGAAGTTTGGGGTTGTAGTTCTCTGAAGATTGGGGTTGCTCCCAGGACCCTCCCGTGTGAAGGCAGCAGGCTGTAGTTCTCTGAAGATTGGGGTTGTAGTTCTCTGAAGTTTGGGGTTGTAGTTCTCTGAAGATTGGGGTTGCTCCCAGGACCCTCCCATGTGAAGGCAGCAGGCTGTAGTTCTCTGAAGTTTGGGGTTGTAGTTCTCTGAAGATTGGGGTTGCTCCCAGGGCCCTCCCCTGTGAAGGCAGCAGGCTGTAGTTCTCTGAAGATTGGGGTTGTAGTTCTCTGAAGTTTGGGGTTGTAGTTCTCTGAAGATTGGGGTTGCTCCCAAGACCCTCCCGTGTGAAGGCAGCAGGCTGTAATTCTTTGAAGATTGGGGTTGTAGTTCTCTGAAGTTTGGGGTTATAGTTCTCTGAAGATTGGGGTTGCTTCCAGGACCCTCCCGTGTGAAGGCAGCAGGCTGTAGTTCTCTGAAGATTGGGGTTGCTCCCAGGGCCCTCCCCTGTGAAGGCAGCAGGCTGTAGTTCTCTGAAGATTGGGGTTGTAGTTCTCTGAAGTTTGGGGTTGTAGTTCTCTGAAGTTTGGGGTTGTAGTTCTCTGAAGTTTGGGGTTGCTCCCAGGACCCTCCCCTGTGAACAGTCTGGAATGCATGTGGGGCCGCCTGCTGGTCAAGATGGGTGGATGTGTCCCAAATGGCACCCTATTCCCTATGTAGTGCACTACTTTGACCTGGGTCCTGCGGGAATATAGGGAATAGGGTGCAATTTGGGACACAACCCTGGCCTCCTTCCTACGCGCTACAGCTGATAGAACAACTGAAGGATGCCGTCTGTCCACACAGACCTGATATAGAACTGAAGGATACCGTCTGTCCACACAGACCTGATATAGAACTAAAGGATACCATCTGTCCACACAGACCTGATATAGAACTAAAGGATACCGTCTGTCCACACAGACCTGATATAGAACTGAAGGATACCGTCTGTCCACACAGACCTGATATAGAATTGTTTGTAGTTTGTATTTAGTTCCTACTCAAACAATGTGGGTGGCATGCGTAAATGTTAAGTGTTGGCACATTTCATGCATTTTTTTTATAACTATTGTGAAGGAAACAGATGCATACTGTTCTCCTATGATGCCATGCTATCATTTTATGTATTAGGAATTGTCCTGATATTGCTGAAAGTATTCTTTAGATGCTTTGAGAAAAGGCTATTTTGAAGCCTCAGTTAAGTTATGCATCAACAGCACTCTGTCTGTACAAAGGCCTTGCAATGGATAGTTAACACCTCCACCATCTTGTGGTGAAATGTAGTAAATACAATAGCTTGAAATAATTGAGGAAATTCGATACTCACTTATTATCATGCCCAATTAGAAACTGTACTACATTGTTATACCGGAAAATGACTACAGGAGGACTTTCAAATGTTTTATATATTTTTTAAATATTTAATGTAAATCTTATGAGCTTATTAAGTTAAACCATTGTGTCGTTTTAACTCAGCTACCCACCCCAGCTTCACTGAACTCTATCACCTTTGTATACTTGGCACTGTACAGAGGTAGCATGATATGATATCTCTGTAGGTATCACTGTATGTCTTTAAAATTGGATTTGGTTAATGTGTTTGTTGCTCATCCCGTCTCAAGTTCTCTGGTGAAACCCGGAACCGGGTGATGTCACCGTAGGTTACTGTAACCGTGGGGACCCCAGCTCTGAGTATGTAATTCCTGCCATGGCTGATGTGTTTTTTACACACCCCTCCTTTCCCACACTTCCCCCTCTATGACATATTCCCACAGCTAGCTGTTAAAACAAAAATAACACGGTGGGACAGGGCCAGCTGCCGTGATGCTGCTAGTGGCTTCCTGTGAGGAGGGCTTCCACTAATCCCTGCGCAGCGTGTCAAGTTCTCCAGCACAGACACACACACACACACAGAGTGCTGCGTGTCAAGTTCCACAACAGTTGTCATGACTTCCCTGCCAGGCTGAAGACAAGGTAAGCCCCCTCTACTCCCCACTCTGAAACTCACCACTCAGACCTTTTAATGATCGGGAGAGAGAGAGAGAGAGAGAGAGAGAGACCATTGTGCATGTTAAGTATTAGAATGTAGTCATGGAATAAGTATGAAATAAGTATGTTACAAAGTTTATTAGCTAAATAACTCAAAACAATAGTAATGCTAATGTTATTCATTGTGTGAAAAACCATGACAAATTAAAATAAAGATTCTCTGAGTTACACACAGATAATATTTCTTGCCAACAGAGATGGAATGCCTCTTTCAACAGCTGCAATTCAACACTGTAACAAGTCTCATTTTATGGGTTGAATGGAATGAGTGAGCTGTTGGAAAACTCAGGCTCACCACTATAGGCCTCTCATCAGGCACTAATAATGCTGAAGAATTCCAAAAACATAGGCTAAATGTTTTGCCATTAACTGACTAACCTCGCCCCTCGGGCTAATTGCTACCACATACATTGGTTCAACAGAAAAAGAGCTGGCTGGTGGACAAGACTGTCAACTGACCCCTACAAAACCAAACATATCATCTTAACAAGACCTGTCATTGGAGGTATGAAGCATTCCTTTCATCCAGGTGACAAATTTAAGGCAAAAGTCTAGCCTTAATTATGTTTAAATTGCCATCGGGTAAAATATCTCAAGCCTTGTGGTTCAAGGTTGACCACTGGTCAATACAGATTCCAGATTCATGACTAGGTCGAGGATCCTGGGTGGTGAGGGTGGGGAGGGTGGTGAGGGGTGTATGTTATTAGGGAGGTAACCATATTACAAGCTGTCACTGGTGAGTCACTGGAAGCAGATCTTCCTACGTTTTGCTACAGCAGACTTTCAAGGTTGGAGACGTTTTGGAATAACCTTGGATTTGTGAGTAATATAAAAATGCTGTATTGTTGCCCCGTTTGAGAAGACAGAAGAACAAAAATATGTTTAAATGACAGGAGTTAAAATACTTATATTCCTATATATGTACAATTTACACAACATGATAGACCATCTATAACAAAGACCCTAAGGAGGTTATTTCTGTGGATACATAGACCCTGATGCGATGGAGGATAGGCCTGTGTTCTCCTCTATCCACTTGTTGTAGTTGGTCACTGTTGTGTACACGCCTGGGCGTAATGCTCTAGAACAACCCTCGCCCCAACTGACGATTCCAAAAAGGAACATCCGATTATCCACCTCACACACCATGGGCCCTCCGGAATCACCCTGGGAAGAAAAGAAGAAATACTGTATAATACACGGTGAAGTCCAAAAGTATTGGGACAGTGACACACGTTTTTATTGTTTTGGCTCTGTGCTCCAGCACTTTGGATTTGAAATGGTACAATGACTATGAGGTTAAAGTGTTAGCTTTAATTTGAGGGCATTTTCATTTAGAAATTACAGCACTTTTTGTACATAGTCCCCCCTTTTTAGGTAACCAAAGGTATTTAGACAAATTCACTTATATGTGTGTTAAAGTAGTCAAAAGTTTCGTATTTTGTCCCATATTCCTAGCATCAATGACTACAGTACATCACGCTTGTGACTCTACAAATTAGTTGGATGCATTTGCAGTTTGTTTTGGTTGTGTTTCAGATTATTTTGTGCCCAATAGAAATGAATGGTAAATAATGTATTGTGTCATTTTGGAGTCACTTTTATTGTAAATAAGAATAGAATGTGTTTCTAAAGACTTCTTCTATATTAATGTGGATGCTATGCTACCATGATTACGGATCATCATGAATCAATCGTGAAGGATGATGAGTGAGAAAGTTACAAACGCACAAATATCATACCCCCAAGACATGCTAACCTCTCACCATTACAATAACAGGGGAGGTTAGCATTTTAGATCATACCCCCAAGACATGCTAACCTCTCACCATTACCAATAACAGGGGAGGTTAGCATTTTTTTTTTGGGGGGTATGATATCTATGACTCTAACTTTCTCACTCATCATTATTCACAATTAATTCATTATTATTTGTATATATAGTTATACTCTAAATACAGAATATTTATCATGGAGAAACACTCTCCTTATATTGTTCTTACAGGTCTCTGTTTTCAATAACTTTGAATGGCATTATTTTCCAAATACACATTAACTGCTGAAGAGAAATTGTCATTTCAAGTCACTTCTGCAGATCATACCTTGCACGCATCTTGACTCCAGTCCGGTGTCCCAGCACAGAACATGTTATCTGTGATCAGGTTTCCGTAGTACTCCTTATCTGAGCAGACATCATGGGCCAAAAGGTTCACCGTTGCCTCCCTCAGGTACTGTGAATTGTACCATAAACCTTCATGAAGAGCAGACACAATATAACAAAACAATGTTTGAGACATTTAAATAAGTGGTCTCAGACTCAGAGTTTTCTTTTAGATTGTAAACGAATGGAAAGGCGGGGCCTGATCCTAGATCAGCGCTCCTACTCTGGGGTGGGCGCTTAGAGAAGCGGAGGATGGAGGGTTGATGGTTCAAATCCCAGCTCAGACAAAAATCTGGTGCGGGGTATCATCTTCAATACCATTGCCTGCCGTTGTGACCTTGAGCAAGGCACTTAAACACCTATAATTGCTCCAGGGGCACTGCACTGTGCCAGCCCCTCGGGGGGTGTTTGTGTCTCAGGGGGGTTGGGTTGTGAGCATAAACACACATTTGTAAGTTAATGGACTTGTCTTCCCCATAAACTTGTCTTCTCCTACTCTGAGATGCTTTATGAATACGGGCTCTGGTGTGTTGTAGATGATCCTCCTTACCCTCCTTCTGTCTTCCGTATCCAGCTATCTCACAGGAGGATCCCGCGTTGAGGGCCTGGCGTTCCGGGGGCAGACAGACAGTCCTCACAGAGCTGCTCTCCTCTGCACACTGACCATCTATAGCCTTTAACTTCAGCAGAGCTGTATGGGAAACGCATCAATCATTCACTCTGCATTATTATCATCATGACAGTCTGAAATACCATGACACATGTACTGAAGTTTCAAATTTGGCCTTCACACAACATACAAACTCAAAAGTCAATACCACAGTGAGATGGGAATTCAATCGCCTGGTACCAGATCTGTTTGTGTTGTCTTGCTAACTCTTCTGGCCATTGGCGTGAGAGGAGTTGGCAAGACAGAACAAACAGATCTGGGACATAAAAACAGTGTTAATTCATACCGATGTCATTGTTGAAGTTGCCTTCACTGTTGTCGAACTCTGCGTGCACGATGACCTTCTCCACCTGAAACGTCTGTTCTTTGGTGTCGTCAGTCTCGTTGATGGCACTCTTCCCCAGAGTGACGGAGAGGCTGCAGGCTTTAGTGTGAGAGCTGTGTGAGGAAACCCCAACACAACACATCAAACCCCAACACATCAAACCCCAACACAACACATCAAAAATGCCAACACAACACATGTTGCAAACTCCAACGCAACACATCAAACCCCAACGAAACACATCAACAAGTGGTTTGGTAGCACTTTTACATTACAGCACAGAATAAAGTGGTAATAACATACTAAACGCATGGTAACAGGTTATAGTTACACACTATGAAAACATTAGCGGAATATCATAGCGTCAGATCAATCAGTTCAATCGTATTTATTTTTACCTAGGAGCAAAACGGAGCGTTTCAGCAGGTCCTTTTTACCTTAAGCTTTTTAACAGGAACACTTTGTTTTTTTATATATTCATTGATGATGTGCTGCTTTTGTGTCTTCATGTGTGTCCTTTTATTGTGTTTTATTTATTTATTGGGGTTGTATGTATTGTCTGCTGCAATCCCATGTCCCCTTTAGGGGGATTAACCTTTCACTGCACTGGGCTATATCAGCGTCACACAGAGTGTTTCTGGGTAGTCTTATACAAACCTACTTTGTAACAGAAGTATACCCCTCACACACACATGGTTATGGGCTTTAAAAAAATACATCTTTACAAAGTCAGATATAGAGTTGAAATGTATTGAATGTTGAGTCCTCATCCCAATAATACACTTTATATACATCACAGAAAACTCAAATATAACAAACTTTTTTTATTTTTTTAAGATTTAATTATGAAATTATGAAAAATATTAATATAATTCCACCCATGAGGCCACTAGGTTATTTAACTGCAGGAAAAGGCTACTAAAGTACGATCAATATCTCATAAATGACACTGTATGCCCTCACTGGCTTGTTACCATTGAGAAATGTCAGTGCTGCCTCTTACCTGTCAGGGAAGCAGTGGGCAGCAGACAGCACCCAGCACGGAGAGATCAGACTTCCTCCACAGCGGAACACATTCTCTTTAGAATGCCTGCTCCTCCAGAATATGGCAGCCATCCACGGGTGGGATTCCACAGTAGCAACTGTCCCTCCTACGATCTTCATCTGCTTCCCGGTACGCTGGCCACATGTGGAAGCTGTGAGAGAGCAACCAAATCAATTGAAATGAAAACGAGACTGATAAGAGCATGGAAAAAGGTTTAAGTTGCTTAAAATGTATATTCAAATGGCCATGTAAACTTAACAGAATGAGCACGGAAGAAGGGTCAAGGATAGTTATATACAGTGCCGTCTGAAAGTATTCAGACCCCTTGACCTTTTCCACATTTTGTTACGTTAGTCTTATTTGAAAATAGTTTAAATAGTTTTTTTCCCCCTCATCAATCTACACACAATATCCCATAATAACAAAGCAAAAACAGGTTTAGAATTATTTGCAAATATATTACAAATTTAAAACTGAAATATCACATTTACATAAGTATTCAGACCATTTACTCAGTACTTTGTTGAAGCACCTTTGGCAGCGGTTACAGCCTTGAGTCTTCTTGGGTATGACGCTACAAGCTTGGTACACCTGTATTTGGGGAGTTTCTCCCATTCTTCTCTGCAGATCCTCTCAAGCTCTGTCAGGTTGGATGGGGAGCGTCGCTGCACAGCTATTTTCAGGTCTCTCCAGAGACGTTCAATCGGGTTCAAGTCCGGGCTCTGGCTGGGCCACTCAAGGACATTCAGAGACTTGTCCCGAAGCCACTCCTGCGTTGTATTGGCTGTGTGCTTAGGGTCGTTGTCCTGTTGAGAGTTGAACCTTCGCCCCAGTCTGAGGTCCTGAGCGCTCTGGAGCAGGTTTTCATCAAGGATCTCTCTGTACTTTGCTCCATTCATCTTTCCCTTGATCCTGACTAGTCTCCCAGTCCCTGCCTCTGAAAAACATCCCAAAAGCATGATGCTGCCACTACCATGCTTCACCATAGGGATGGTGCCAGGTTTCCTCCAGACGTGACGCTTGGCATTCAGGCCAATGAGTTCAATCTTGATTTCATCAGACCAGATAATCTTGTTTTCTCATGGTCTGAGAGTCTTTATGTGCCTTTTGGCAAACTCCAAGCGGGCTGTCATGTGCCTTTTTACTGAGGATTGGCTTCCGTCTGGCCACTCTACCATAAAGGCCTGATTGGTGGAGTGCTGCAGAGATGGTTGTCCTTCTGGAAGGTTCTCCCATCTCCCCAGATGAACTCTAGAGCGCTGTCAGAGTGACCATCAGGTTCTTGGTCACCTCCCTGACCAAGGCCCTTCTCCCCCGATTGCTCAGTTTTGGCCGGGTTGCCAGCTCTAGGAAGAGTCTTGGTGGTTCCAAACTTCTTCCATTTAAGAATGATGGAGGCCACTGTGTTCTTGGGGACCTTCAATGCTGCAGACATTTTTTGGTACCCTTCCCCAGATCTGTGCCTCGACCCAATCCTGTCTCTGAGCTCTACGGACAATTCCTTCGACCTCATTGCTTGGTTTTTGCTCTGACATGCACTGTCAACTGTGGGACCTTATATAGACAGGTGTGTGCCTTTCCAAATCATGTTCAATCAATTGAATTTACCACAGGTGGACTCCAATGAAGTTGTAGAAACATCTCAAGGATGATTGATATAGAAATTAAATATATACAGGTTAAAAAGTAATGATTAAATGTGCCACCCTTAAATAGAATTGTGAAATGTTCTTATTTTAATTATGATGTACTAATTAACCAATATTGCAGAATGTGATAAAGCAAAATGTTGTCTCCAGATAGTGGGTAAACAGGTTAGGTACCATTGCTAAAGAGTAACGGTTGCGGTTTCAATCATGAGGTTAGAACATAACTGTTGTAGGGAATGAGGAAGTCTAGTCTGAGAAATCAGAATAGTTTATGAAAGATGATGGTGATGATGACATCCTGATAGTCAAGGTTTGGCTTTACCTTCAAAGGTCAGAAATACACGTACGCGAGACTTCCACAAGGTTATTCGGAAAGTCCTAAAAAAAATTCCCAGGCTATCACACGTAACCTGGGAATGTTTGAACCCCAAGAGGGGAGCCAAATTTTGATATACGTCGATGATATACTGGTAGCAAACCCCTCGAAGGAGGGGTGTAAAAAGGATACTCTCCAGTTGTTAACCTTTATGGCAGGACAAGGGCACAATGTCAGTAAAAAGAAACTACAAGAGGTAATATATCTAGGTCACACGATAACGCAGGATGGGAGAACCCTAAACTCCTCAAGAAAAACAGCAATATTTGAAGCTCCTAAACTTCTGAATAAGAAACAAATGATGAGCTTTTTGGGAATGATAAATTACTGTCGAGCATGGATTCCCCATTATGCATTACACACTGGAAAATTGAGTGATCTTATCTATGGAAAAGCTATGGCAGCACATGATAAAATAATCTGGAATAACGAGGCTGATTTGCAATTTGAGGAAATTAAGCAATTATTGACCTCTTCAACGGTGCTGGTGTTTCCTAGATATGACAGACCATTCACTCAAACTGTGGATTGTAGAGAGGGATATATGACATCAGTACTGACACAAAAACATGGGGACAAAAATAAACCGGTAGCATATTTTTCTTCAAGACTTGATGAGGTGCCTCAGGCAATGCCTGTCTGTTTGCAATCAGTTGTGGCAGCTGCTAATGCAGTGCAGGATTCAGCTTCAATTGTACTATACCATGATCTAACCTTAAAAGTTCCACATGCAGTGTCAATTCTGCTATTGGAACACAAGATGGCGTACATGTCACCAGCACGACACCTATCTTGTATGATAATATTGCTGAACATGCCAAATCTAACTATTGAACGATGTACAACGCTGAATCCTGCAACATTAGTTCCAGTTGTGAATGATGGTAGTCCCCATAACTTTATTGAAGAAACTGAAAAAATTGTACTACCCAGGCCTGACTTAACAGACTTATTAATTACGCTAAAACAGGTAAAGGCTACGGATGAGGGAATGTGGTACATAGGATTTGACCGCAAATGTTGTGAAGACCCATTAGTGACTTTCTGGGTAGTAATCAACCCAGCAGATGTTACAGACCTGACAAGTGAGATATCCTCTTCAACTGGGGCACCCTATAGAGTACACCTCTCTGAGGGAGGTAGTGAGACCGGGGCTGTGGTGAAGATAGTGCAAACTGAAGGAAGTAGTACAGGTGGAGACTGGGTATAGGGATCCTAACCTGTGGTTAGAATGGATCCAGTATACGGCAAGAACTATGTCCATAGACGACTGTTACGCCTGTCGGACTGCCAAACCAAGGTTAACAACTACTCCTTTCCCCTTGACGGGCTTTAACGCTCCGTCAGGTTTATCCTGCATGGTTAAATTGTTCAAGCCACCTGGGAATGTGGTGAAGGAGTCTTGTAGTAACTTGCACTATCTGTATCCCCCGATAACAAAGTCACCCCGACCTAGGTTACCTCCGTTTGAAGTCTCAGGGGATTCTTATTATTGTTTTTCTAGGACTAATAAGATAGGATACAGGGTAGGGCATCTTAGCTCCTGCTCCCACACAGAGAATGTCACTACTAAAGAGACCATGACTAATCTCTCCTCTTTGTTACAGCCAGAGGATTTTAGGAACCAAAATCAGGCCCGTGCTGACATCTGGTGGTTGTGTGGTAACACCAGATTGTGGCCCCACCTACATACGAATTGGACGGGAACCTGTGCGTTAGCTCAGCTCGTAATGCCCTTCACTCTCATCAAACAATCCAACGTTTCAGAAGAGGGTGGGTTGTCATGTAGAAAGCGGGACCTCCTCCCGGGATCCTTTGATGAAAGGATATATATTGATGGGATAGGAGTACCTCGAGGGGTTCCAGAAGAATTCAAAGCTAGGAATCAGATCGCAGCTGGGTTTGAATCAAGTATTTTCTGGTGGTCAACAATTAATAAAAACGTAGATTGGATAAATTATATTTACTATAACCAGCAAAGATTTATAAACCACACTCGTGATGCAATAAAGGGATTGGCTGAGCAGACAGCGGCAACTAGCTTAATGGCATGGCAGAATAGAATAGCTTTAGATATGCTTTTGGCTGAGCGGGGCAGAGTTTGTGTTCTGTTTGGATCTATGTGCTGTACTTTCATCCCCAACAATACAGCACCGGACGGCTCCGTGACCAAAGCGCTTCAGGGTCTCACCACGCTGGCGAACGAACTGGCCAAGAACTCTGGTATTGATAGCTCACTGAATGGTTGGTTTGATCAAATGTTTGGTAAATGGAAAACTATTGTTGTAACTATTTCAGGCGCGGCAATCGCGTCTATGGGTATGCTTGTTCTTTGTGGATGTTGTCTTATTCCCTGTGTCCGAGGGTTGGTGAGCAAGGCGTTGGAGAATGCAGTTTCCCAACAGATGGTGAGATACGGCCCAATCCCGGACTCTGACCTAAGGAATGAAGAATATGACCCACCAGGCTTGGTGGAGGACGACGACGATTCAGATTGTTTGAGACTGGATGAAACTTTTCTTAGTTCTAATGTGTGAAGGTTGCAGTGAAAATCTAATGAAGAACTGTGACTGGATGTTTATCTAGAACTATAAATCTCTAGTTTAAAAGTTATTGTAATGATTTTTTTGTGTATTAAAGTGTGGATAATTTAGTCAAAGGGTGGATTGATATAGAAATTAAATATATACAGGTTAAAAAGTCATGACTAAATGTTCCACCCTTAAATAGAATTGTGAAATGTTCTTATTTTAATTATAATGTACTAATTAACCAATATTGCATAATGTGATAAAGCAAAATGTTGTCTCCAGATAGTGGGTAAACAGGTTAGGTACCATTGCTAAAGAGTAACGGTTGCGGTTTCAATCATGAGGTTAGAACATAACTGTTGTAGGGAATGAGGAAGTCTAGTCTGAGAAATCAGAATAGTTTATGAAAGATGATGAAGAGCGAAATTGTTGTTGTTATGTTGTAAAATTGTGAAACTAAGTCAGGGAGTGTCTCTCGGGACAAAGAATGTGTGTGTGTATATAATGGTGTTCCTCATTGTGAGGGGCAGAATTCTCAATGAATAAAGCCTGATGATTGTATGCTGGGCTGCTTGGTCTGATTATTAGAGATTTACAACCTCTGAGACTGAGTAATACATTTTTGTTTTTGAAACATTGGGATAGAAATTCTCATAACAATGATCAATGGAAACAGGATGCACCTGAGCTCAATTTCGAGTCTCATAGCAAAGGGTCTGAATACTTACTGTAAGTAAATAAGGTATTTCTGTTTTTTATTTTTAATACATTTGCAAAAATGTCTAAAAAACGGTTTTCGCTTTGTCATTATAGGGTATTGTGTGTAGTTTGCTGAGGAGGATAAATTTTTTCATTCATTTTAGAATAAGGCTGTAACATAACAAAATGTGGAAAAAGTCAAGGGGTCTGAATACTTTCCGAAGGCACTGTATTATATTAATAATTATATTCCTTTTGTACGGTAGAAAGACCAAGGAAATTGATCTCACCTGTGTCTGGTACAACGGGCTCAGCGGGCAGATAATCAAGTGGACCTGCAAGATGCTGGAGTTGTTACCACTTTACATTATAGCACAGAATAACGTGGTGATAACATGGTAATGGTATGGTTACATGTTACTCACAATCAAAGCCTAAAAATTATGAAAGAATCAAACAACAGTTACGAGGTAAGAGAAAGAAAAGCAGCTAAATACCTCCACAGGTATGCTACACCTAAATACCTGTCTCCACAGGTACGCCACACCTAAATACCTGTCTCCACAGGTACACCACACCTAAATACCTGTCTCCACAGGTACGCCACACCTAAATACCTGTCTCCACAGGTACACCACACCTAAATACCTGTCTCCACAGGTACGCCACACCTAAATACCTGTCTCCACAGGTACGCCACACCTAAATACCTGTCTCCACAGGTACGCCACAGCGAGGGATATCACAGTATTCCTGCACCCGTTCACCACCCTTCATTACATTACACCATGGACGCCATTTGTACTCCAGATTCCTCAAGAAAAAAAAAAAGAGAAGATTTCCTCCATCAAATGTAAATAACATATTGTATGTACACATTTACATTTATGAACAACCAAGTGTTGAGTGGAACATCTGAGGCCCAATCTCAAATTGCACCCTATTCCCTACAGAGTGCCCTGTGGGCCCTGGTCAAAAGTAGTGCACTATACAGGGAATAGGGTGCCATTTGGGACACAGATTAATCAAACTACCTGCAGTAGTTGTGCCTCCCGGAGGAGACGTCAGACCCCATCAGGCGTTTTCTGGTGTCCAGGTCCCACCCCACACACCTGCGTCCACTCTCTGACCGAGACACTTTACCTCTGTAGAACATCCCAGTGCCTGTGTAGCAGGTGGCTGATGTATCTGAAGGAAAAAAATTTTTAATAATAATAATGAAACATATTGATTGACTGATTGATTATGTTGTCCTTCATGAGGAAATTATTTCCACAGCTCACAAGTTAGATGTGTACACACACAAGTCACATAGAATCTTAACAAAAAATAGATTGTTCCCCCGTCAATTCAAAGAGGTACAGTAGTTGTTAAGTGTCCAAATGTGAAAAAGAGTGTTCCTTACCTAGCTCACAGTGTTTGCCACCGTAACCATCTGCGCATAAGCAGAACATGTGTTCTCCGGACAGGGCGGGGACAGGGGTGCCACCGTGACGACAGAGGCCACCTAGAAACAGTAACAAAAAGAGTGGTAAGCTCTGTGTGCATATGGTGAAGATATATTTGATTGTTGCATACACAGTGAGGGAAAAAAGTATTTGATCCCCTGCTGATTTTGTACGTTTGCCCACTGACAAAGAAATGATCAGTCTATAATTTTAATGGTAGGCTTATTTGAACAGTGAGAGACAGAATAACAACAAAACAATCCAGAAAAACGCATGTCAAAAATGTTATAAATTGATTTTCATTTTAATGAGGGAAATAAGTATTTGACCCCCTCTCAATCAGAAGGATTTCTGGCTCCCAGGTGTCTTTTAAACAGGTAACGAGCTGAGATTAGGAGCACACTCTTAAAGGGAGTGCTCCTAATCTCAGTTTGTTACCAGTATAAAAGACACCTGTCCACAGAAGCAATCAATCAATCAGATTCCAAACTCTCCAACATGGCCAAGACCAAAGAGCTCTCCAAGGATGTCAGGGACAAGATTGTAGACCTACACAAAGCTGGAATGGGCTACAAGACCATCGCCAAGCAGCTTGGTGAGAAGGTGACAACAGTTGGTGCGATTATTCGCAAATGGAAGAAACACAAAAGAACTGTCAATCTCCCTCGGCCTGGGGCTCCATGCAAGATCTCACCTCGTGGAGTTGCAATGATCATGAGAACGGTGAGGAATCAGCCCAGAACTACACAGGAGGATCTTGTCAATGATCTCAAGGCAGCTGGGACCATAGTCACCAAGAAAAGAATTGGTAACACACTACGCCATGAAGGACTGAAATACTGCAGCGCCCGCAAGGTCCCCCTGCTCAAGAAAGCACATATACAGGCCCCTCTGAAGTTTGCCAATGAACATCTGAATGATTCAGAGGAGAACTGGGTGAAAGTGTTGTGGTCAGATGAGACCAAAATCGAGCTCTTTGGGATCAACTCAACTCGCCGTGTTTGGAGGAGCAGGAATGCTGCCTATGACCCCAAGAAAACCATCAAACATGGAGGTGGAAAAGGTACGATGGACGGGGCCATGTACCGTCAAATCTTGGGTGAGAACCTCCTTCCCTCAGCCAGGGCATTGAAAATGGGTTGTGGATGGGTATTCCAGCATGACAATGACCCAAAACACACAGCCAAGGCACCAAGGAGTGGCTCAAGAAGAAGCACATTAAGGTCCTGGAGTGGCCTAGCCAGTCTCCAGACCTTAATCCCATAGACAATCTGTGGAGGGAGCTGAAGGTTCGAGTTGCCAAACGTCAGCCTCAAAACCTTAATGACTTGGAGAAGATCTGCAAAGTGGAGTGGGACGTGTGCAAACCTGGTGGCCAACTACAAGAAACGTCTGACCTCTGTGATTGCCAACAAGAGTTTTACCACCAAGTAGTAAGTCATGTTTTGCAGAGGGGTCAAATACTTATTTCCCTCATTAAAATGCAAATCAATTTCTAACATTTTTGACGTGCGTTTTTCTGGATTTTTGTTGTTGTTATTCTGTCTCTCACTGTTCAAATAAACCTACCATTAAAATGATAGACTGATCATGTCTTTGTCAGTGGGCAAACGTACAAAATCACCAGGGGATCAAATACTTTTTTCCCTCACTGTATGTGGTGGCGTAGAGCTTGATTGAGCTAGATGTACCTGATTTCCTTCGATAGGGGAAATTAGAAAGCTGTCTTTTCTGTCTCAGCAAGCCCTGTGAAGAACAGACATCTGTTATGAAAAGCATCATGGTATGATACAGCATTGGCTCGACACAGATGTAGTATTGTTATGGTGCTATGACATCAGACAAACACATGGTTACGTTCAGTGTTGCAAAATACTTGAAATTACTCGTTTTTTGGGGTATCTGTACTTTACTTTTTATTTTTTTGACAACTTTTACTTTACTACATTCCTAAAGAAAATAATGTACTTTTTACTCCATACATTTTCCCTGACACCCAAAAGTACTCATTACATTTTGAATGCTTAGCAGGACAGGAAAATGATCCAATTCACACACTTATCAAGAGAACATCCCTGGTCATCCTACTACCACCTATCTGGTGGACTCACTAAAACACATGCTTCGTTTGTAACTGATGTCTGAGTGTTGGAGTGCGCCACTGGCTAGCCATACATTAAAATAACAAGGAAATGGTGCAGTCTGGTTTCCTTAATATGAGGAATTTTAAATTACTTTTACTTTTGATACTTTAGTATATTTAAAAGCAAATACTTTTAGGCTTTTACTCAAGTAGTATTTTACTGGGCGACTTTCACTTGAGTCATTTTCTATTAAGGTATCTTTACTTTTACTCAAGTATGACAATAGGGTACTTTCCCCCCACTGGTTATGTTTTACATTCCTCTGACAAACACAGAAAGCAACTTTGAAAATGAATCTTAAAATACTAATAGACATGGCAAAATGAACACAAGCTGAGAAATATCGAACGTTTTGAAAATAAATGCATTCCCAATGTGCTGCAGCGTAAACACAAGTACAGTTATACACTTCTTACTTACCGTCTCAGTCTGTGACACCCCTGCCAGGGTTGTTGTCAAAATCAGCAACAAAATACTCCTTCCCATCGCTCTCTCTCTCTGTGTTGGGTAAAGTATCTATTGTACTACTTGCAAAAAAAAAGAGTTTGGAGAAATCCTGTGGTCAGAACTTCCAGTGATTCTCAGTAGCAGTCCTCGGATCTCACGGAGGGAGCAAAATGTTGCTCTGCTGCTTATGTAGAGTGAGGAGCAGATGTGATTGGTTAGAGGGAAGCTCGTTGACATGTTCGGCATGTCTAAACTGTGTGAAGAAACACTATGGGATCATCACAGGAAAACACAATCCTTATCGATGATTCATTTTTGATTCTACAGAATGAGTTGTGCTCAACAACTGTCAGGAAACATGCCAAAACACGTTGATGATTACGTACAGATGTAAATAAGTTAACTGAATATGAATGTTTTAGGGTTCCATCCAGATCCAGTATATGGACTATAGACTGAATATCTAAAGACCATGTCAAGTAGAATACTATCCCTTGTCAGTCTGTTTTTCATTGCACATTAGATCCCTATGGGATTTCTACTTGGGAATACCTCTGTTTGGTTTTCACACACGGTGACTAAACCACCAGTCACACCAGTGAAACCATGAGAATCACCTAACCGATCCCAGTTTGGCAATGCCCATAGCCAAATGATGTCCGGGCATTGAGAAGACTGGAACCAAAACCCAATTGTTTTGTTCCACTCCACGATATCAGAGTTAAATGGAAAAGTTCTGTTTGGATCCAGGCTGGCTAACCTCAACCAAAATAAAAATAGTTTGAAGAATATGTAAACGGGTGGAACACAGGCATTCAAAAACAGGAAATGAAACTCTTTAGTGTTGTTTATGAACAATATAGAAAGATTTATTCAACCCAACACTTTACTATTTGTTCAGTGCATATCTTGCACACCTTTAACTATTAGAATTTTCTGAAATGATGGGTAACATACACTGAGTGTACAAAACATTAGGAACACCTGCTCTTTCCATGACATAGACCAGGGCTGCCCAACCCTCTTCCTGGAGATCTACTGTCCTGTAGGTTTGACACAACAGTGGGAAGCATTGGAGTCAACATTGGCCAGAATCCCTGTGGAATGGTTTCGACACCTTGTAGGGCGTGGAATCCCCGATGAAACGAGGCTATTCTGAGGGCAAAAGGGATTAAAATCACCTGAGCTGACAAGATTAATAATGTGTCATTCTGCCCTGAGCAAGGCAGTTAACCCACTGTTCCCCGGGAAGCTGATGATGTGGATGTCGATTAAGCTTCAGAGGGGTTGGGTTAAATAAGGAAGACACATCTCAGTTGAATGCATTCAGTTGTATCCCCTTTTCCCCTGTTAATTCTGTAGCCTTAAGTCTGACAAAAGTGCATGTGCTACCAAAGAGCCATATTTCATTTATCGGTAGTCACCATGTCATTGTAATACTCACTTTGCTACCACACAATCAGGTCAGTGAGTTTGATGGATCAGCTACAGTAAGTTACTGTGAACTCAATAATAAACCACTTGTAACTAGGCGACAGTAAGTAACTGAAAATTAAACATTTACTTCCTGCGAATCAGCTGTCATTACACTACTGGAAAATGAACAGTAACCTCGTAATAGTGCAGCTCTTGATTGTAAAAAAAAATTCACAAAAGACTGCAGAACTGACAATGTCAAAACATGTGGTCAATCATCATCAACATAACAATAAAACCACTTAAACTGGTACAACATTTCCACTGACGGTTGGCACAAATACAACATTTGTAGACCATGCCCCCAAATATGCTAATGAGCCCCCACCAGCACATTGCCCCCACCAATATGCATTAATGAGTCTACTAATGAGTGTACCTAATGCTGCATTCGTAACCAAGTGGGAAGTGGGAATTTACCACATACGACTGGGAAAAAATCCATGCGAACAGCCCTCCAACTGGTAATTACTAGTGGGAAACGCGTCTATCATCACTGAGCTCCGATTTCCCCCACATGCTGACCTCTGACGTCACCTACTAAGGAAATGACCTCGATAGTAGTTTTTCGGCAGTTAAATGTAACAACAAAACTTTACTTATAAAAAGCAATCAATTAATATGGTTTTTGAAGTCTATAATTTGTTTACAAGTATGATAGCTGTACTTTTAGTTTATGGTTGACGCAGCTTGTTGTCCAGTATCCAATTGGCGTTTCTCAGCAATTTCAAAGCACGTGAAAGCATCCAACTGGTATAATTCTCACCTCCCACATGGTTATGAACGCAGCTTTATATTTAATATATTTGGTAAAACATTTACTATTATACTAGATTACAGTGGGGGAAAAAAGTATTTAGTCAGCCACCAATTGTGCAAGTTCTCCCACTTAAAAAGATGAGAGAGGCCTGTAATTTTCATCATAGGTACACGTCAACTATGACAGACAAATTGAGAATTTTTTTCTCCAGAAAATCACATTGTAGGATTTTTTATGAATTTATTTGCAAATTATGGTGGAAAATAAGTATTTGGTCACCTACAAACAAGCAAGATTTCTGGCTCTCACAGACCTGTAACTTCTTCTTTAAGAGGCTCCTCTGTCCTCCACTCGTTACCTGTATTAATGGCACCTGTTTGAACTTGTTATTTTTTTATTTTTTTATTTCACCTTTATTTAACCAGGTAAGCCAGTTGAGAACAAGTTCTCATTTACAACTGCGACCTGGCCAAGATAAAGCAAAGCAGTGCAATAAAAACAACACAGAGTTACATATGGGGTAAAAAACATAAAGTCAAAAATACAACAGAAAATATATATACAGTGTGTGCAAATGTAGCAAGTTATGGAGGTAAGGCAATAAATAGGCTATAGTGCAAAATAATTACAATAGTATTAACACTGGAATGCTAGATGTGCAAGAGATTATGTGCAAATAGAGATACTGGGGTGCAAAAGAGCAAAATAGATAACAATATAGGGATGAGGTAGTTGGGTGGGCTAATTTCAGATGGGCTGTGTACAGGTGCAGTGATCGGTAAGGTGCTCTGACAACTGATGCTTAAAGTTATTGAGGGAGATAAGAGTCTCCAGCTTCAGAGATTTTTGCAATTCGTTCCAGTCATTGGCAGCAGAGAACTGGAAGGAATGGCGGCCAAAGGAGGTGTTGGCTTTGGGAATGACCAGTGAGATATACCTGCTGGAGCGCAGACTACGGGTGGGTGCTGCTATGGTGACCAATGAGCTAAGATAAGGCGGGGATTTGCCTAGCAGTGATTTATAGATGGCCTGGAGCCAGTGGGTTTGACGACAAACATGTAGTGAGGACCAGCCAACAAGAGCGTACAGGTCACAGTGGTGGGTAGTGTATGGGGCTTTGGAGACAAAACGGATGGCACTGTGATAGACTACATCCAATTTGCTGAGTAGAGTGTTGGAGGCTATTTTGTAAATGACATCGCTCGAAGTCAAGGATCGGTAGGATAGTCAGTTTTACGAGGGCATGTTTGGCAGCATGAGTGTAGGAGGCTTTGTTGCGAAATAGGAAGCCGATTCTAGATTTAACTTTGGATTGGAGATTCTTTATGTGAGTCTGGAAGTTGAGTTTACAGTCTAACCAGACACCTAGGTATTTGTAGTTGTCCACATACTCTAGGTCAGACCCGTCGAGAGTGGTGATTCTAGTCGGGTGGGCGGGTGCCAGCAGCGTTCGATTGAAAAGCATGCATTTAGTTTTACTAGTGTTTAAGAGCAGTTGGAGGCTACTGAAGGAGTGTTGTATGGCATTGAAGCTCGTTTGGAGGTTTGTTAACACAGTGTCCAATGAAGGGCCAGATGTATACAAAATGGTGTCGTCTGCGTAGAGGTGGATCTGAGAGTCACCAGCAGCAAGAGAGGGTCGGCCCAAGAATTGAACCCTGTGGCACCCCCATAGAGACTGCCATAGGTCCAGACAACAGGCCCTCCGATTTGACACACTGAACTCTATCTGAGAAGTAGTTGGTGAACCAGGCGAGGCAGTCATTTGAGAAACCAAGGCTATTTAGTCTGCCAATAAGAATGCGGTGGTTGACAGAGTCGAAAGCCTTGGCCAGGTCGATGAAGACGGCTGCACAGTACTGTCTATTATCAATCGCGGTTATAATATCGTTTAGGACCTTGAGCGTGGCTGAAGTGCACCCATGACCAGCTCGAAACCGGATTGCATAGCGGAGAAGGTACGGTGGTATTCGAAATGGTCGGTGATCTGTTTGTTAACTTGGCTTTCAAATACTTTCGAAAGGCAGGGCAGAATGGATATAGGTCTGTAGCAGTTTGGATCTAGAGTGTCACCCCCTTTGAAGAGGGGGATGACCGCGGCAGCTTTCCAATCTCTGGGGATCTCAGACGTTATGAAAGAGAGGTTGAACAGACTAGTAATAGGGGGTTGCGACAATTTCGGCGGCTAGTTTTAGAAAGAAAGGGTCCAGATTGTCTAGCCCAGCTGATTTGTAGGGGTCCAGATTTTGCAGCGCTTTCAAAACATCAGCTGTCTGAATTTGTGTGAAGGAGAAGCGGGGGGGGACATGGGCAAGTTGCAGCAGAGGGTGCAGAGTTGGTGGCCGGGGTAGTGGTAGCCAGATGGAAAGCATGGCCAGCTGTAGCAAAATGCTTGTTGAAATTCTCGATTATTGTAGATTTATCGGTGGTGATAGTGTTTCCTAGCCTCAGTGCAGTGGGCAGCTGGGAGGAAGTGCTCTTATTCTCCATGGACTTTACAGTGTCCCAAAACTTTTTGGAGTTAGTGCTGCAGGATGCAAATTTCTGTTTGAAAAAGTTAGCCTTTGCTTTCCTGACTGCTTGTGTATATTGGTTCCTAACTTCCCTGAAAAGTTGCATATCGCGGGGGCTATTTGATGATAATGCTGTACGCCACAGGATGTTTTTGTGCTGGTCAAGGGCAGTCAAGTCTGAGGAGAACCAGGGGCTATATCGGTTCTTAGTTCTGTATTTTTGAATGGGGCATGTTTATTTAAGATTGAGAGGAAATTACTTTTAAGGAACAACCAGGCATCCTCTACTGACGGAATGAGATCTATATCCATCCAGGATACCTGGGCCAGGTCAATTAGGGAAGGCCTGCTCGCTAAAGTGTTTTAGGGGAGCATTTGACAGTGATGAGGGGTGGTCGTTTGACCGCCGGACCCGTTAGGACGCAGGCAATAAGGCAGTGATCGCTGAGATCCTGGTTGAAGACAGCTGAGGTGTATTTAGAGGGTATGTTAGTCAGGATGATATCTATGAGGGTACCCATGTTTACGGATTTAGGGTTGTACCTGGTAGGTTCGTTGATAATTTGCGTGAGGTTGAGGGCATCTAGTTTGGATTGTAGGATGGCTGGGGGATTAAGCATATCCCAATTTAGGTCACCAAGCAGTACGAACTCTGAGGATAAATGGGGGCAATCAATTCACATATGGTGTCCAGGGCACAGCTGGGGGCTGAGGGGGGTCTGTAGCAAGCGGCAACAGTGAGAGACTTATTTCTGGAAAGGTGGATTTTTAGAAGTAGAAGCTCAAACTGTTTGGGCACAGACCTGGATAGTATGATAGAGCTCTGCAGGCTATCTCTACAGTAGATTGCAACTCCACCCCCTTTGGCAGTTCTATCTAGACGGAAAATGTTATAGTTGTGGATGGAAATTTCTGAATTTTTGGTGGCCTTCCTGAGCCAGGATTCAGACACTGCTAGAACATCAGGGTTGGCGGAGTGTGCTAACGCAGTGATTAACTCAAATTTAGGAAGTAGACTTCTGATATTTATGTGCAAGAAACCAAGACTTTTGCGATTACAGAAGTCAGCAAATGATAGCGCCTGGGGAGTAGGAGTGATACTGAGGGCTGCAGGGCCTGGGTTAGCCTCTACATCACCAGAGGAACAGAGGAGGACTAGAATAAGGATACGGCTAAAGGCTTTAAGAACTGGTCTTCTAGTGCGTTGGGTACATAGAATAAAGGTGGCAGATTTCCGGGTGTTATAGAAAAGATTCAGGGCATTATGTACAGACAAGGATATGGAAGGATATGAGTAAAGTGGAGGTAAACCTAAGCGTTGGGTAACAATGAAAGAGATAGCATCGCTGGAGGCATCAATTGAGTCGGTCTCCGCGTGTATAGGGGGGTGGGACAAAGGAGCTATCTAAGGCAGGTTTAGCTGGGCTGGGGGGTCTACAGTGAAATAGTACAATTAGAAATAACCGAAACAACAATAAGCTAACCATGTTTGGGCTGAGGCTAAACATAAACAGGATGTAGTACCGTAAAAAGGAACAGTCCAGCAGACATCAGCTGTATAGCTGAGTTATCATAAGGTCCGGTGAACAGCAATAGGATAGTTCGAGTAAGAGGCCACGGCTAGCGTGTGCTAGCGGGCCGGGGCTAGCAGATGGAATCTTCGTGGTTAACGTCGTAACGACATCAGACGATTTCGTCGGCAGACTAGTCGTGTAGGATCGGCGGGGATCCGTGTCAACACTAGGTGGTCCCGTCCGGTTGACAGAGAGGTAGATAGCCGGGAGATGGGCCTAGCTCAGGATGATTAGCCAGTATAAAAGATACCTGTCCACAACCTCAAACAGTCCCACTCCAAACTCCACTATGGCCAAGACCAAAGAGCTGTCAAAGGACACCAGAAACAAAATTGTAGACCTGCACCAGGCTGGGAAGACTGAATCTGCAATAGGTAAGCAGCTTGGTTTGAAGAAATCAACTGTGGGAGCAATTATTAGGAAATGGAAGACATACAAGACCACTGATAATCTCCCTCGATCTGGGTCTCCACGCAAGATCTCACCCCGTGGGGTCAAAATGATCACAAGAACGGTGAGCAAAAATCCCAGAACCACACGGGGGGACCTAGTGAATGACCTGCAGAGAGCTGGGACCAAAGTAACAAAGCCTACCATCAGTAACACACTACGCCGCCAGGAAATCCTGCAGTGCCAGACGTGTCCCCCTGCTTAAGCCAGTACATGTCCAGGCCCGTCTGAAGTTTGCTAGAGTGCATTTGGATGATCCAGAAGAGGATTGGGAGAATGTCATATGGTCAGATGAAACCAAAATATAACTTTTTGGTAAAAACGCAACTCGTCGTGTTTGGAGGACAAAGAATGCTGAGTTGCATCCAAAGAACACATTTACATTTACGTCATTTAGCAGACGGTCTTATCCAGAGCGACTTACATGAGCAATTAGGGTTAAGTGCCTTGCTCAAGGGCACATCGACAGATTTTTCATCTAGTCGGCTCGGGGATTAGAACCAGCGACCTTTCAGTTACAGGCACAACGCTCTTAACAACTAAGCTACCTGCCGCCCACTAACACCATACCTACTGTGAAGCATGGGGGTGGAAACATCATGCTTTGGGGCTGTTTTTCTGCAAAGGGACCAGGACGACTGATCCGTGTAAAGGAAAGAATGAATGGGGCCATGTATCGTGAGATTTTGAGTGAAAACCTCCTTCCATCAGCAAGGGCATTGAAGATGAAACGTGGCTGGGTCTTTCAGCATGACAATGATCCCAAACACACCGCCCGGGCAACGAAGGAGTGGCTTCGTAAGAAGCATTTCAAGGTCCTGGAGTGGCCTAGCCAGTCTCCAGATCTCAACCCCATAGAAAATCTTTGGAGGGAGTTGAAAGTCCGTGTTGCCCAGCGACAGCCCCAAAACATCACTGCTCTAGAGGAGATCTGCATGGAGGAATGGGCCAAAATACCAGCAACAGTGTGTGAAAACCTTGTGAAGACTTACAGAAAACGTTTGACCTGTGTCATTGCCAACAAAGGGTATATAACAAAGTATTGAGAAACTTTTGTTATTGACCAAATACTTATTTTCCACCATAATTTGCAAATAAATTCATAAAAAATCCTACAATGTGATTTTCTGGATTTTTTTTCTCATTTTGTCTGTCATAGTTGATGTGTTTTTAAGTGGGAGAACTTGCACAAAAGGTGGCTGACTAAATACTTTTTTCCCCCACTGTATCTGTACCCTAAAAGGTACCGACCAGTACCATGTGAGTTCCTATGTGTACCTCTGAAGGTACATTCTGTGTACCTTTGACCTTTTTGTACACCAGGGAACAACACTGTACCTTAACCATACTCTTATTTGTTTGAGTGTGTGGATACACTGTATGTTCTTGGTGATCTTGTGGCACTGCTGAGACGTTAATGCACTCCAGACCAAAAGGTTGCAAGTTTGAATCCTGAGATCATTTATGCACACTTAGGGCTAGATTCTATTAGATATGCGTTAGCGGACACCCGTAATTAAATGCAATTGCAAGTGAGGCATGCCAAGTTCATTTGCAGAACGGGACAAAAAAGTACATTGTGATTGATAGTAAATATATAGCAAAACACTAGTTTCTAGTTTTCACATGTGGAAAATCCAGAGTGAAAACAGGTGTTTTTGGAACACTTAACATGTGACATTTCACATGTGAAAACATGTTTTTGGAACCCTTCACATGTTACGCTTCCCACGTGAAAACGTGTTTTTGGAACACTTCATAGGCAATCACATTTTGAAATGTGCAATTCCGTGTGTTATCGCTGTTCAGCTAAAATATGACCCCACCTGGGATTTGAACTCTCAACCTTCGGATTAGAGTTAAGCTGATCTTTCTGCTGCATAACAAAGACTTCTACGCCCCAAGCCATAAGACTCCTGAACAGCTAATCATGGCTACCCGGACTATTTGCATTGTTTATTATCTATGCATAGTCACTTTAACTCTACCCACATGTACATATTACCTCAATTGCCTCAACTAACCGGTGCCCCCGCACATCGACTCTGTACCGGTACCCCCCTGTATATAGCCTCCCTACTGTTATTTTACTGCTGCTCTTTAATTATTTTTTATTTTTTTATTTGTTACTTATCTGTTTTTTACTTCACACTTTTTTTCTTAAAACTGCATTGTTGGTTATGGGCTTGTAAGTAAGCATTTCACTGTAAGGTCTACCTACACCTGTTGTATTCGGTGCATGTGACAAATAAAATGTTATTTTATTTTATTTTATTTTTAGTATTCCCCTAAACATGAATTACTGTACCTATAATACAGCTCTGCACTTAGTAAAATAGTCTCCACTGTTATTTTAGTTATCAGTTAATCTGACTATTCTCTCATCATTGATTTCATTTACTTATTTCAGCAATGTGAGGGTTTTCTGTATAGTTGTCTAACGTTGGTGGGGCATATTATTCTGTTTTAATGTTACTCCTCATGATAAATATAATAGTTATTCTTGAGTGTATTTTTTAACAAAGCTGTGATTTACTTTGAAGTCCAAAGTGTAGGAATGCAGGAGATGACAGTTACTGACACAGACATGGCGTAGCAGGCAGATCGGAATGCCGTGAACCAAGAGGTTGTGAGTTCAAATCTAAATTAAATAATAATAACTATAAATAAACATACCACAATGTAGTCATGTGTCTCATTTTACATTTTAGTCATTTAGCAGACGCTCTTATCCAGAGCGACTTACAGTTAGTGAGTTCATACATTTTTCATACTGGCCCCCCGTGGGAATCGAACCCACAACCCTGGCGTTGCAAGCGCCATGCTCTACCAACTGAGCTACAGGTGTCTCAAAACTGTAAATTAAAACCACTGTGTGCGTATCATAACAATTCATTTTTGTTTGCAGGGCATCACCTGTGAAATCTCATGTGAAAATTTGAATCCATATGTGAGGTTACGTAATCACGTGAAAATCCACATGTGAGATATCCTCACGTGAAGTGTTCCAAAAACACATGAAATCATGTGTTTTTTTCGGTAAGGGCAGGCGGGGATACAGCCCGACAGAATGCTCTCGATGGTGCAGTTCTTGAGGGTCCTTGATCTAGCCTCTCAAAGCACTTCATGATGACTGAAGTGAGTGCTACGGGGCGATAGTCATGTAGTTCAGTTACCTTCGCTTTCTTGGGTACAGGAACAACGGTTGACATCTTGAAACAAGTGGGGACAACAGACCGGGATAGGGAGAGATTGAATAGGTCCGTAACCACTCCAGCCAGCTGGTCTGCACATGCTCTGAGGACGTGGCTAGGGATGCCGTCTGGGCCGGCAGCCTTGCGAGGATTAACACGCTTAAATGTCTTACTCACGTCAGCCATGGAGAACGAGAGCACACATTTCCCAGTCCGCGTGATCAAAACAATCTTTGACACATAGATTCCGACTGGTCATACCAATGTTGAACAGTCCTTACCACAGCTGCTTCCTGCTTAAGTTTCTGTCTATAGATGGAGCAGAATGCCGAAGGGAGGGCCTTGTAGCCGTCCCGGAAGGGAGATTAACAATGGTCCAGAGGGTTCGAAGCGCGTGTAGCACATGAGATATGTTGATAGAATTTTGGTAGCGTTTTCCTAAGATTTCCTTTATTAAAGTCCAGTGTAGTTCCTTGAGAGCCGTCGCGGTGTCGGCTTAGTGGTGAATATACACGGCAGTGATAATGACAGAAGAATATTATCTTCGGCGGTAATGCTGTCGGCATTTGATGGTGAGGTATTCCAGATTCGAGAGAACGAAAGGACTTGAGTTCCTCTACGTTATCACAATCCCACCATGAGTTGTTAATCATGAAACATACCCCTTCACCTTTCTTTTTCCCCGGAGAGTTCTTTTTTCCTGTCCGCGCGATGGACGGAGAACCCCGCTGGCTAAATGGACGTGATATATCCGGAGAAAGCCATGATTCCTTAAAACAGAGTATGTTGCAGTTCCTGTCTCTCTAGATGGGGATCCTTGCCCTGAGCTTGTCTACTTTAGGGACAGAGTGTTAGTGAGTAATATACTCAGAAGTGGTGGATGGTATTCTTCCTCTTCCTCTTCTTCCTCTTCCTCTTCTCCAGCGTCTGCGTTTTGGTGCTGCAAAGTTGGCTGGGAGCTAGAAACAGGGAGACCCTGTCTGTCGGGACCATCTTGTTCACGGGGCCATAACCCTGTGCACTACGGTTCTGCTTAATCAAACTCCCTCAAACTCCCTCGTTGGGTTTTGAGAAGGAGGCGTGGAGAGAGGACGAGAAATCGAGGCAATGCAATTGAGATTCTCCCCAAATAGCGTGGGCGGGGTCGATTTAGGCTGTGTTCCTCTGCTTCACAATAACGTGGCTATCGTAATTCACTGAACAGAGGGGCACCACCACCGTGTTACAATTGTACCTGTGTGTGCCACTGAGAGTCACTGTTGTACTACTAATAACTAAAGGATAATGATGAGGCATCAAACAACAGAGGCTACTGCGTCATATTAAATATGATTTTGTATTTGAAGTATCAGTCCATCTAAATGTATTGCTAATATTTATTCTACATTGTGCAGTTTTATAGGGAAAGGTAGACACATTTGAAAAAAAACGAATACAAAAATAAACTAGATATTTCATAATGTAAAACATTCATGGCTGGACATGATGGACATTGATGGACATTTCTCACTATTGTCTTGTTTTATAATGATGATGATGATGATGATGATGATGATGATTTGTAGTAGGCCTAGTACATGTTGTTACAGTTACAGGTTGCAAGTTTTAGTTGAGCTGATTCATCAGGTGTTCAGGTAAATAGTCAAGGAATTGCGCCAGTCATTTCCATTAAGACGTAAATTAAACAAATATGTACATTTGGATCCCGGAAGTCACCTTGCCTGGATCCTGTTCAGCAGAAGGAAGTGGCGGATGAGGGAGATTATCCACGACGACGCACGAGCTACGGGTGGTTACCGTACACTGGCGCTTCAGACCGAGCGAACAGGTTGCTGGCTAGTAGAAAATGGGCAACGCTGACTCCAAACTCAACTTCAGAAAAGCTGTGATACAACTGACAACCAAAACACAGGTTTGTTGAAATAATAACTATTTTGGGTAGGCTAATGCAGAGTTTAAATATTTATGAATAGTTTTGTTTTTCAAGATACAAATAGCAATTCAAGTGTGCCAGATGGTAACCTACAAGTTGTAGTTGACACATGGATGAGACGGTGGATAAATATGGTAAAAGTTACCATCTGTCCAAAAACAGGGTTTACTGGTAAGTCTAAATGTAAACTTTTAATTAAAATGTAGGCATATGATATATATATATATATATAGCTATTGGCTATATAAACTGACAATTAGACTAATTGTAGGGTACTGTTATAAATACTGCGAATTTGTGTTATAAAATTGTGGACTCATAACTTGGCAACAATGTATCTATTTTGTAATCAAATGTAACATTGTAATCGTATTTCTGTAGTTATAATGTAAACCCCACCAAGAGGCTGATATCAGGTGCAGTCATTCTGAGGTGGATCTGATGCAGACCTGTAATGAGATGCAGTTCTGAATACAGGTTCATTCGCGCCTGCTGCTGTTGTTGCTGGCACTTGAATTGATCATTTACAAGGTTTACCCGACAATTCAGCTGTGAAAAAAAAAGGTTAGTCTAGATAACATTACCAGCTACATTTCTGATGATGTGATTGTTGAATGAATCATAACACTCAGACAATATGGCTGATTTTAAGGTGGGCAGAAATACATTAAAATTAGGAAAATAAGCATCAGTCTAAACTGCACTGTTTAGGTTATATTTACTCTGTCATCAAGGGAATTCTTGAAATTATCTAAGAAACGTGAAGTGGGCCAGTAGCTGAATGTATTGTCTGACCAGAACAAACATGTGAAGTGGGCCAGTAGCTGAATATATTGTCTGACCAGAACAAACATGTGAAGTGGGCCAGTAGCTGAATATATTGTCTGACCGAAACAAACATGTGAAGTGGGCCAGTAGCTGAATATATTGTCTGACCAGAACAAACATGTGAAGTGGGCCAGTAGCTGAATATATTGTCTGACCAGAACAAACATGTGAAGTGGGCCAGTAGCTGAATATATTGTCTGACCAGAACAAACATGTGAAGTGGGCCAGTAGCTGAATATATTGTCTGACCAGAACAAACATGTGAAGTGGGCCAGTAGCTGAATATATTGTCTGACCAGAACAAACGTGTTCCATCATATGTCTACTACTTTGGCCGGTTTCCCGGACATCCATCCATCCATCCACCCATCCATCCACCCATCCATCCATCCATCCATCCATCCATCCATCCATCCATCCATCCATCAGGGACTAAAAAGCAATTAAGAATCTCCATCAAAAGTGATTTTTTGTCCATGATTAAGTATATTTTGTATCCGGGAAACCGGCCCGGGTGTTTATTTGTATCTATATTTAACTGTCCTCCTCCTGTAGGCTGCCGCCATGCAGGTCTCTCTCCTCCTGTAGGCTACAGCCATGCAGGTCTCTCTCCTCCTGTATGCTACAGACATGCAGGTCTCTCTCCTCCTGCATGCTACAGGTCTCTCTCCTCCTGCATGCTGCAGGTCTCTCTCCTCCTGTAGTCTACAGGTCTCACTCCTCCTGTAGTCTACAGGTCTCTCTCCTCCTCTCTCTCCTCCTGTAGTCTACAGGTCTCTCTCCTCCTGTAGGCTGCAGGTCTCTCTCCTCCTGTAGGCTGCAGGTCTCTCTCCTCCTGTAGGCTGCAGGTCTCTCCTGCAGTAGGCTACAGGTCTCACTCCTCCTGTAGGCTACAGCCACACAGGTCTCTCTCCTCCTGTAGGCTGCAGGTCTCTCTCCTGCAGTAGGCTACAGGTCTCACTCCTCCTGTAGGCTACAGCCATGCAGGTCTCTCTCCTCCTGTATCCTACAGCCACACAGGTCTCTCTCCTCCTGTATGCTACAGGTCTCTTTCCTCCTGTAGGCTACAGCCAAGCAGGTCTCTTTCCTCCTGTAGGCTACAGCCAAGCAGGTTTCTCTCCTCCTGTATGATACTGGTCTCTCTCCTCCTGTAGTCTACAGGTCTCTCTCCTCCTCTCTCTCCTCCTGTAGTCTACAGGTCTCTCTCCTCCTGTAGGCTGCAGGTCTCTCTCCTCCTGTAGGCTGCAGGTCTCTCTCCTGCAGTAGGCTGCAGGTCTCTCTCCTGCAGTAGGCTGCAGGTCTCTCTCCTCCTGTAGGCTACAGGTCTCTCTCCTCCTGTAGGCTACAGGTCTCTCTCCTCCTGTAGGCTGCAGGTCTCTCTCCTGCAGTAGGCTACAGGTCTCTCTCCTCCTGTAGGCTACAGCCATGCAGGTCTCTTCTCCTGTAGGCTACAGCCACACAGGTCTCTCTCCTCCTGTAGGCTGCAGGTCTCTCTCCTGCAGTAGGCTACAGGTCTCACTCCTCCTGTAGGCTACAGCCATGCAGGTCTCTCTCCTCCTGTATGCTACAGCCACACAGGTCTCTCTCCTCCTGTAGGCTACAGCCAAGCAGGTCTCTCTCCTCCTGTATGCTACAGGTCTCTTTCCTCCTGTAGGCTACAGCCAAGCAGGTTTCTCTCCTTCTGTATGATACTGGTCTCTCTCCTCCTGTAGGCTATAGCCAAGCAGGTCTCTGAATGAATAATACATGATAATAGAGAAGGGAGATGGCAGCATCACAACCTTTGTGCTACTCAACGAGAGCTTACATAAACGCTCTAGAGTGGAGTGACGTCTGGGACTGGGTTTAGATGTGTGTGTGTGTGGAGTGACGTCAGTCTATGAGATGGTGTGCAGATATACAGTAGTTTCCTCTGACTCACTGGTTGGGTCAGAGCATCAGACTGCCACGTAGTGCCCTGCTAGCTAGCTACTGGCCATGAGGGGGGATAGAAAGGAGGAGAAGCCCTGAAGTTGTGGTCGCAAACACACTGTCACCATCAACACCACACGGGAGCATCGATTACAGACTGAGGAGGCTCTTTTTACTGTGCTCTCATGATGGGGAATGTGTACACAACAGATTAAAGAAAAAGTTGCGCTCATCTCTCCTTGCTGTGGATTTATTTGACTAAGGTTTTGGCTACAGAGCCTTGATCAGACAGGGTGTGATGGGATGGGGAATATATCTGATCCCCTTTTGTTGCCTCATCTCCCCCAGCCCGTGGAGGCTACAGACGATGCCTTCTGGGACCAGTTCTGGACGGAGACTGCCACTACCGTCCAGGATGTGTTTGCTCTGGTGCCGGCAGCGGAGATACGAGCCGTCAGAGAAGAATCTCCCTCCAATCTGGCAACCCTCTGTTACAAGGTAATGTAGGCTACTAGGGTGTGTATGTGTCTGTCTGGGTGTGTCTGTGTCTGTCTGTGTGTGTGTGTGTGTGGTGGGGGGTGGGGGGGACGTGTTTAACTATACTTTTGGGGACCAGAAGTTCCCACAAGAATAGTAAACAAACACAAATTTGACCAACTGGGGGCATTTTGTTGGTCCCCACGAGGTCAAATGCTATTTCTAGGGGGTTAAGGCTAGAATTAGTTAGGGTTAGAATTAGGTTTTGGATTAGGAGCTAGTGTTAAGGTTATATATATGCGGTCCATATTTAATAATAATAAACATTTCAATGTAGGCCTATCCATTTAGGCCAGTGTAAGGGGTTAATCTTTTGTCTACCTTGTTTACAGTTGGTGTAAAAGGAATGCAAGAAGGAGCACAGGAACATTACAGTGGGTGTATTCTGAGAGTTTAGTGGTGCTGTAGTGTAACAGGTGTATTCTGAGTGTTTAGTGGTGCTGTAGTGTAACAGGTGTGTTTAGTGGTGCTGTAGTGTAACAGGTGTGTTTAGTGGTGCTGTACTGTAACAGGTGTATTCTGAGTGTTTAGTGGTGCTGTAGTGTAACAGGTGTGTTTAGTGGTGCTGTACTGTAACAGGTAGGTTTAGTGGTGCTGTACTGTAACAGGTGTATTCTGAGTGTTTAGTGGTGCTGTAGTGTAACAGGTGTGTTTAGTGGTGCTGTAGTATAACAGGTGTGTTTAGTGGTGCTGTAGTGTAACAGGTGTGTTTAGTGGTGCTGTACTGTAACAGGTGTGTTTAGTGGTGCTGTACTGTAACAGGTGTATTCTGAGTGTTTAGTGGTGCTGTAGTGTAACAGGTGTGTTTAGTGGTGCTGTACTGTAACAGGTGTGTTTAGTGGTGCTGTACTGTAACAGGTGTATTCTGAGTGTTTAGTGGTGCTGTAGTGTAACAGGTGTGTTTAGTGGTGCTGTAGTGTAACAGGTGTGTTTAGTGGTGCTGTAGTGTAACAGGTGTGTTTAGTGGTGCTGTACCCTAACAGGTGTGTTTAGTGGTGCTGTACTGTAACAGGTGTATTTAGTGGTGCTGTACTGTAACAGGTGTATTTAGTGGTGCTGTAGTGTAACAGGTGTGTTTAGTGGTGCTGTAGTGTAACAGGTGTGTTTAGTGGTGCTGTAGTGTAACAAGTGTGTTTAGTGGTGCTGTAGTGTAACAGGTGTATTTAGTGGTGCTGTGGTGTAACAGGTGTGTTTAGTGGTGCTGTAGTGTAACAGGTGTGTTAAGTGGTGCTGTACTGTAGTATTGGTCAGGTGTTCCATCTGTGTTTGCTTCTAATATGTCTCTAGTGGGTTTTAAATAGACAGAGGGACTGAGCATGTGTGTGTTTGACCCTTTTCTGTATTTAAACAGACTATTGGTTACCTTGGATACAGTTGGTGTAAAAGGAATGGTAGTGTTTGTTGTTCCCAGTTTGAGGGAATTTAAAGGCTGTATTAATGCAGCAGATGGACAGGACTATTGGAAATGGAATTTTATGCCTGTGTCGAGCCTCAAGGGTCTACTGTAGAAGACCTAAAATGGAAACACTTGCATAAGGAAGAAATTAAGCAGTTTGTGTGTGTGTTTTATTTGACTAACTATACATGTTAATGTGTCCATTCCAGGCAGTGGAGAAGCTAGTCCAGGGGGCTGACTCTGGTTGTCCCTCAGAGAAGGAGAGACAGATCGTCCTGAACTGCGTCCGTCTGCTCACACGTATCCTACCATACATCTTTGAGGACGCAGACTGGAGAGGGTTCTTCTGGTCCACCGTGCCTGGTGCAGGGAGAGCTGGGGTAAGTGTACTGTTCTCCTCATCATGGCTGAGGTTAAACTGACCAGAACGACGCCATCCAATAGAGATAAGAAATGCTGTGCAGAAGTGTTCTGTGCTACCCTAGCCCATTGGACATGTAGCCCTTTGAAGTTGTGATTTCATCATACAGTGAGGGAAAACAGTATTTGATCCCCTGCTGATTTTGTATGTTTTCCCACTGACAAAGAAATGATCAGTCTATCATTTTAATGGTAGGTTTATTTGAACAGTGAGAGACAGAATAACAACAAAATAATCCAGAAAAACGCATGTCAAAAATGTTATAAATTGATTTGCATTTTAATGAGGGAAATAAGTATTTGACCCCCTCTCAATCAGAAAGATTTCTGTCTCCCAGGTGTCTTTTATACAGGTACGAGCTGAGATTAGAAGCACACTCTTAAAAGGGAGTGCTCCTAATCTCAGTTTGTTACCTGTATAAAAGACACCTGTCCACAGAAGCAATCAATCAATCAATCAGATTCCAAACTCTCCACCATGGCCAAGACCAAAGAGCTCTCCAAGGACGTCAGGGACAAGATTGTAGACCTACACAAGGCTGGAATCGGCTACAAGACCATCGCCAAGCAGCTTGGTGAGAAGGTGACAACAGTTGGTGCGATTATTTGCAAATGGAAGAAACACAAAAGAACTGTCAATCTCCCTCGGCCTGGGGCTCCATGCAAGATCTCACCTCGTAGAGTTGCAATTATCATGAGAACGGTGAGGAATCAGCCCAGAACTACACGGGAGGATCTTGTCAATGATCTCAAGGCAGCTGGGACCATAGTCACCAAGAAAACACACTACGCCGTGAAGGACTGAAATCCTGCAGCGCCCGCAAGGTCCCCCTGCTCAAGAAAGCACATATACAGGCCCGTCTGAAGTTTGCCAATGAACATCTGAATGATTCAGAGGAGAACTGGGTGAAAGTGCTCTTTAGCATCAACTCAACTCGCTGTGTTTGGAGGAGGAGGAATGCTGCCTATGACCCCAAGAACACCATCCCCACCGTCAAACATGGAGGTGGAAACATTATGCTTTGGGGGTGTTTTTCTGCTAAGGGGACAGGACAACTTCACTGCATCAAAGGGACGATGGACGGAGCCATGTACCGTCAAATCTTGGGTGAGAACCTCCTTCCCTCAGCCAGTGCATTGAAAATGGGTTGTGGATGGGTATTCCAGCATGACAATGACCCAAAACACACGGCCAAGGCAACAAAGGAGTGGCTCAAGAAGAAGCACATTAAGGTCCTGGAGTGGCCTAGCCAGTCTCCAGACCTTAATCCCATAGAAAATCTGTGGAGGGAGCTGAAGGTTCGAGTTGCCAAACGTCAGCCTCGAAACCTTAATGACTTGGAGAAGATCTGCAAAGAGGAGTGGGACAAAATCCCTCCTGAGATGTGTGCAAACCTGGTGGCCAACTACAAGAAACGTCTGACCTCTGTGATTGCCAACAAGGGTTTTGCCACCAAGTACTAAGTCATGTTTTGCAGAGGGGTCAAATTCTTATTTCCCTCATTAAAATGCAAATCAATTTATAACATTTTTGACATGCGTTTTTTCTGATTTTTTTTGTTGTTATTCTGTCTCTCACTGTTCAAATAAACCTACCATTAAAATGATGGACTGATCATGTCTTTGTCAGTGGGCAAACGTACAAAATCAGCAGGGGATCAAATACTTTTTTCCCTCACTGTATATGCAATTTGCGTATCGGTTTATCAGAGGTCATGGTCATTATTAATTATTAATTTGTTAGTTTGAGACTCACTTTTCTGTTCCCTTCATTTTTGGCTCCTCTTGGCAAATTAAGAGGGATGCACACTGCCAAGGATGCTAGCCTCTGTCTCCACTTGCTAGCCTCTCTCTCAAGCTTTCTGGCGGCTTGAGTAGAAAATATTGCCTGTTACGCAATCCATTAAATGAACTCAGTCTCTCAGAATCAGTGTGTGTTCTCTTCTCCCTATGAACTTACATCAGCATGCCTGCCATGTCTCTACAGAGAGAGAGAGAGAGACGTGATTGGATCAGACCAGTGAGTTCATGACTGCTTCACCATAGTCCAGATCCAGCACTGCCACTGACTGAACAAATCATTTCATTTCGAATGGATTACTTTATCTACAGATAGATGTACTTGTTTACAGATCATTGGATAGAGTTTGTTTTTTCTCAAGGTGAAATGCATGCTGGGAAATGATCACCCAAGATGCACTGTGTAGTGGGTTGGAGAGCAGACAGACACAGGAAGGCTATTCTTTCCTTGCATTGGGTTTGATCTGTCATCACCCTTTTCAGCTTTGTATGAAACAGATCTTCTACTTGGATCTGTGAGTGAGTGCCTCACTCTGGTACTGTCTGGCCCCCCCCACTACTGAAGCTACTGCTGTGCTGTCTGGTGGGAACTGCATGGATTCAGGTTTTCAAAGCTCTGACCTGCCAGTGTTTTAAGATGTGACCAAGCTGGGTTTTATTCATTAGGGCACACCTTACACAAGGTTTTTGATACATTTTGATAACACAAAACATTTAATGTTTTGATTTTTGGACAATATTATGTAGTACCTCCCCGTTTCAGTCCGTTTTCTTCCGTTTTCATGCCTAATGAACACTACCCTGGGGTTGAGCTCACTATCCCAGGCAGAGAGAGTTCTTTGAGTTGGGGATTTCCTTCTCCTTCCATGTCTGCTAATTGTTGAGCCAGCTGGGTCTCCTGTTACCTGGTCTGTAGAGCACCTCAGCCTGCCTGAACACTGCTCATATTGTGTCCCCCTCCCTCTTGCCTCCCCATGCATCCCTCCTGGCCAGTGGTTGAATTGAGGAGGTATTGGATAACCTTCTTAATTAAAGTGAGAGGCTGGACGGAGAATGGGGAACTATTATGGGAATATGTGTGAATGCGGAATGACTGTAGCAATCAATGAGGAGGCATTCTCTACTACGCACTGATTTGGACTGGTTGGGATACTATGGTTATAAAATAGTCTCAAAACACAATTGAGTTTGATATTTTTATGCAGTGCTACTGAGCCCATCATATACTACAGTAATACTATATAAATGTACTATTAGTATCTCAATGACATGTTTCCTGTGACCAAGCTCTTGCTCTGTCTCCTAGCAGGGTTGATTGATTTTTTATTTATTTGCCAGTTAAAGAAAACATATACATTCTAAATAACGTGACGGGGATAACACAATAAAGTCAGACTTACAGTATTTCCATTGTGGAAATGGAGCAAAATAAACAACACATTTTAAAGGGATACTTTGGGATTTTAGCAATGTAACCCTTTATCTACTTCCCCAGAGTCTGATGAACTCATGGATACCATTTTTATGTCTCTGTGTCCAGTATGAAGGGAGTTAGAGGTAGTTTTGCTAGCCAATACTAACTAGCGTTAGTCTCTAAATATTTACAATATTTACAGAGCTCTCTGCCACAGTGCCATGGGAACCACGGAACCAGGATGAAGGTGATGATGATGAGGATTGGATTGTGTCCTAGGAGGAGAAGGATGATGATGATGATGTCTTATCTCCCAGCAGGATGAAGGTGATGATGATGGAGCGAGGCCCCTGGCTGAGTCTCTCCTCCTAGCTGTATCTGACCTGTTTTTCTGTCCAGACTTCACTGTGCAGAGCCACAAGAGCGCAGGCTCGGTGAGTAACCTCCTCCACTTCAGACAAACACTCTGAGAGAAATGTGTCTTGAACAGCGTTCCTCTCATGAGAGGAAGAAACAGATAAACTACTTGACCAGTTTGTATTAAGCATTATCACACTCTACGTTCTGTATTTTGAGGGGACAAATTGTAATTCAAGATCTGTGCACCTGAAGGAGATTATGCGGACGTTTGCACGGATCCCAAATTAGGATTGGTCCCTAAGTGAACACAATGTCCCATTAGACCCCTGTTGTGGTCCCATGCTGTTAGCTCCCCTGTTCAGGCTCCAGGGTTAATGAGTGACTCCAGTGCACAGCGGGAGCCGTGTGAGGTGAGGTGAGGTGTGGCCATGTTTGTCAACTGGGCTGAGAAAGGAGGAGAGGGGGAGGAGGATGGGGGTAGACACTGCTTATCCACAGACAGGGCCCTGGCTGGACAGGGCCCAATGGTGGTGTTGCTGGCTGGACAGGGCCCAATGGAGTTGTTGCTGGCTGGACAGGGCCCAATGGTGTTAGATGGCCTGTGAAATAAAGTGGTCACCCTCCACCCTCTTAATCCCCCAGTTGATCACTCACTCACAGATACACGCGTGCACACACACACACACACACACACACACACACACACACACACAGAACGTCTCTCACTTTCTTGGTTAGAGTCAACTATTGAGAGTAAATAATATCATGAAAGACTGACTGCACAACATTGTGAACTGAACTCTCCCTTAATATACTGTTGACATACAGTACCAGTCAAAAGTTTGGACACACCTACTAATTCCAGGGTTTTTCTTCATTTTTACTATTTTCTACATTGTAGAATAATAGTGAAGACATAAAAACTATGAAGTAACACATATGGAATCATGTAGTAACCAAAAAAGTGATAAACAAATCCAAATATATTGTATATTTGAGATTATTCCCAAAAAAATAAACACCTTTATTTAACTAAGCAAGTCAGTTAAGAACAAAATCTTATTTACAATGACGGCCTACACCGGCCAAACCCGGACGATGCTGGGCCAATTGTCCGCGGCCCTGTGGGACTCCCAATCACGGCCGGTTGTGATACAGCCTGGAATCGAACCAGGGGGTCTGTAGTGACGCCTCAAGCGCCTTAGACCGCTGCGCCACTCGGGAGCAGTCTAATAGCCACCCTTTGCCTTGATGACAGCTTTGCACACTCTTGGCATTCTCTCAACCAGCTTCATGAGGTAGTCACCTGGAATGCATTTCAATTAACAGGTGTGCCTTCTTAAAAGAACAGCTCAAATAAGCAAAGAGAAACGACAATCATTACTTTAGGACATGAAGGTCAGTTAATCGCAAAAACCATCAAGCGCTATGATGAAACTGGCTCTTATGAGGACCGCCACAGGAATGGCAGACCCAGAGTTGCCTCTGCTGCAGAGGATAAGTTCATTAGAGTTACCAGCCTCAGAAATTGCAGCCCAAATAAATGCTTCACAGAGTTCAAGTAACAGACATATCTCAACATCAACTGTTCAGAGGAGACTGTGTGAACCAGGCCTTCATGGTTGAATTGCTGCAAAGAAACCTACTAAAGGACACCAATAAGAAGAAGAGACTTGCTTGGGCCAAGAAACATGAGCAATGGACATTAGACCGGTGGAAATTTGTCCTTTGGTCTGGAGTCCAAATTGGAAATGTTTGGTTCCAACCACTGTGTCTATGTGAGACGCGGTGTGGGTGAATGGATTATCTCTGCATGTGTATTTCCCACCGTAAAGCATGGAGGAGGAGGTGTTATGGTGTGGGGGTGCTTTGCTGGTGACACTGTCTGTGATTTATTTAGAATTCAAGGCACACTTAACCAGCATGGCTACCACAGCATTCTGCAGCGATACGCCATCTCATCTGGTTTGGGCTTAGTGGGACTATCATTTGTTTTTCAACAGGACAATGACCCAACACACCTCAAGGCTGTGTAAGGGCTATTTGACCAAAAATGAGCGTGATGGAGTGCTGCATCAGATGACCTGGCCTCCACAATCCCCCGACCTCAACCAAATTGAGATGGTTTGGGATGAGTCGGACCGCAGAGTGAAGAAAAAGCAGCCAACAAGTGCTCAGCATATGTGGGAACTCCTTCAAGACTGTTGGAAAAGCATTCCAGGTGAAGCTGGTTGAGAGAATGCCAAGAGTGTGCAAAGCTGTAATCAAGGCAAAGGTGGCTATTTGAAGAATCTCAAAAAATAAAATATATTTTGATTTGTATATCACTTTTTTGGTTACTACATGATTTCATATGTGTTATTTCATAGTTTTGATGTCTTCACTATTATTCTACAATGTAGGAAATAGTAAAAATAAAGAAAAACCCTTGAATGAGTAGGTGTGTCCAAACTTTTGACTGGTACTGTAGTAATCTATGAAGATCAACAATGAGGCTGCTGCTGACAGCTATGTTCTAACTAGGTTATAGTAAAATGGATTCAAATGTCTGCCTGGCTGCCACAGTTAGTGGGGAAAAAAAGTATTTAGTCAGCCACCAATTGTGCAAGTTCTCCCACTTAAAATGATGAGAGAGGCCTGTAATTTTCACAATAGGTACACGTCAACTATGACAGACAAATTGATATTTTTTTTCTCCAGAAAATCACATTGTAGGATTTTTTATGAATTTATTTGCAAATTATGGTGGAAAATAAGTATTTGGTCACCTACAAACAAGCAAGATTTCTCCACTCGTTACCTGTATTAATGGCACCTGTTTGAACTTGTTATCAGTATAAAAGACACCTGTCCACAACCTCAAACAGTCACACTCCAAACTCCACTATGGCCAAGACCAAAGAGCTGTCAAAGGACACCAGAAACAAAATTGTAGACCTGCACTAGGCTGGGAAGACTGAATCTGCAATAGGTAAGCAGCTTGGTTTGAAGAAATCAACTGTGGGAGCAATTATTAGGAAATGGAAGACATACAAGACCACTGATAATCTCCCTCGATCTGGGGCTCCACGCAAGATCTCACCCCATGGGGTCAAAATGATTACAAGAACGGTGAGCAAAAATCCCAGAACCACACGGGGGGACCTAGTGAATGACCTGCAGAGAGCTGGGACCAAAGTAACAAAGCCTACCATCAGTAACACACTACGCCACCAGGGACTCAAATCCTGCAGTGCCAGACGTGTCCCCATGCTTAAGCCAGTACATGTCCAGGCCCGTCTGAAGTTTGCTAGAGTTCATTTGGATGATCCAGAAGAGGATTGGGAGAATGTCATATGGTCAGATGAACCAAAATATAACTTTTTGGTAAAAACTCAACTCGTCGTGTTTGGAGGACAAAGAATGCTGAGTTGCATCCAAAGAACACCATACCTACTGTGAAGCGTGGGGGTGAAAACATCATGCTTTGGGGCTGTTTTTCTGCAAAGGGACCAGGACGACTGATCCGTGTAAAGGAAAGAATGAATGGGGCCATGTATCGTGAGATTTTGAGTGAAAACCTCCTTCCATCAGCAAGGGCATTGAAGATGAAACGTGGCTGGGTCTTTCAGCATGACAATGATCCCAAACACACCGCCCGGGCAACGAAGGAGTGGCTTCATAAGAAGCATTTCAAGGTCCTGGAGTGGCCTAGCCAGTCTCCAGATCTCAACCCCATAGAAAATCTTTGGAGGGAGTTGAAAGTCCGTGTTGCCCAGCGACAGCCCCAAAACATCACTGCTCTAGATGAGATCTGCATGGAGGAATGGGCCAAAATACCAGCAACAGTGTGTGAAAACCTTGTGAAGACTTACAGAAAACATTTGACCTGTGTCATTGCCAACAAAGGGTATATAACAAAGTATTGAGAAACTTTTGTTATTGACCAAATACTTATTTTCCACCTTAATTTGCAAATAAATTCATAAAAAATCCTACAATGTGATTTTCTGGATTATTTTTTCTCATTTTGTCTGTCATAGTTGACGTGTACCTATGATGAAAATTACAGGCCTCTCTCATCTTTTTAAGTGGGAGAACTTGCACAATTGGTGGCTGACTAAATAATTTTTTTCCCCACTGTATCTCTCTCTCTGGTGTTGTAGATGGGTAAAGTCAGATGAATGCTCCGCTCAGGTGGAAGTAAGAGTGAACAAAGGGTGCGTCCCCAAATTGCACACTATTCCCTATATAGTGCACTACTGTTGACCAAAGCCCAATGAGCCCTGGTAAAAGTAGTGCACTATATACAGATGTAGGATCTTAATCAAATCAAATTGTATTGGTCACATACACATATTTAGCAGATGTTATTGCGGGGGTAGCGAAATGCTTGACCTGTTTTGTCACAGGAGGAAGATAATCATGCAGCAAGAGGATTTGAATGTCCAGCGCCAGGGGGCAGCTGGAAGCGGTGTTTGAATACAATGCAATTCCGTACCTACATTGTACCTTAGACTGTTCAAGTAGCCTATGTAGCTTCAGCGCATCTCGTGTCAAGTATGTGGATTATAATATATGGACATATTTGTAGGGGGTAGATGTATTTTTCGTTAGGGAAAATCAATTGTTTTATTATATGTTCAAGGCAACCAATAGGAAGAATACATTATTTTGGCCTCAGTGTCTGTCGGTTACAGCAGCTGACCCCGGCACACAGAGTGTGGGTTAGAATCCGGCCCACCCTCCCCCTATCTTATCCATCTTTCCAAAACTGTTCTATCTTTTCAGTAAAAGCTTTACGAGAAAAAAAAAATTAACGGAAGGAGTGGGACTGCCCCACTCCTTTAAAAAATAATTTTAAGAAAGAATAAATAATTGGACAAATAACAATTAGATTGTGAGCGCACGACCTACATAAAACATGATTATAAATAATACAAGGTAGGGCAGCAGGTAGCTTAGTGGTTAAGAGCGTTGTGCCTAGTAGCCGAAAGGTCGCTGGTTCTAATCCCCGAGCCGACTAGGTGAAAAATCTGTCGATGTGCCCTTGAGCAAGGCACTTAACCCTAATTGCTCCTGTAAGTCACTCTGGATAAGAGCGTCTGCTAAATGACTAATTATTATTATTATTAAATTGATTCATAGAACATGCACAGACCTAGCAGGTAACAATAGATGCTATGCTAACTGATATATAAAGCAACAATAGATGCTATGCTAACTGATATATATATAAAGCAACAATAGATGCTATGCTAACTGATATATAAAGCAACAATAGATGCTATGCTAACTGATATATAAAGCAACAATAGATGCTATGCTAGCTTATATATAAAGCAACAATATATGCTATGCTAGCTGATATATAAAGCAACAATATATGCTATGCTAACTGATATATAAAGCAACAATAGATGCTATGCTAACTGATATATAAAGCAACAATATATGCTATGCTAACTGATATATATAAAGCAACAATAGATGCTATGCTAGCTTATATATAAAGCAACAATATATGCTATGCTAATTGATATATAAAGCATACCCATAACATGATGCAGCCACCACCATGCTTGAAAATATTTAGAGTGGTACTCAGTGATGTGTTGTGTTGGATTTACCCCAAACATAACGCTTCCTATTCAGATTTGTTTTTGCAGTTTTACTTTAGTGCCTTATTGCAAACAGGATGCATGTTTTAGAATATTTGTATTCTGTACAGGCTTTCTTCTTTTCACTCTGTCAATTAGGTTAGTATTGTGGAGAACTACAATGTTGTTGATCCATCCTCAGTTTTCTCCTATCACAACCATTAAACTCTGTAACTGTTTTAAAGTCACCATTGGCCTCATGGTGAAATCCCTGAGCGGTTTCCTTCCTTTCCGGCAACTGAGTTAGGAAGGACGCCTGTATATTTGTAGTGACTGGGTGTATTGATACACCATCCAAAGTGTAATTAATAACTTTACCATGCTCAAAAGGATATTCAATGTCTATTTTTTTATTCAATGTCTATTCAATGTCTACCAATAGATATCCTTCTTTGCGAGACATTGGATAACCTCCCTGGTCTTTGTGGTTGAATGTGTGCTTGAAATTCACTGCTCGACTGAGGGACCTTACAATTATATGTATGTGTGAGGTACAAAGATGAGGTAGTCATTCAAAAATCATGATAAACACAATTATTGCACACAGAGTGAGTCCATGCAACCTATTATGTGACTTGTTAAGCACATTTCTACTCCTGAGCTTATTTAGGTTTGGCGTAACAAAGGGGTTGAATACTTATTGACTCAAGACATTTCAGCTTTTCATTTTTTTTTATATGTAAACATTTCGAAAAACATAATTCCACTTTGACATTATGGGGTTTTGTGTGTAGGCCAGTGACCAAAAATCTATGTTTCATCCATTTTAAATTCAGGCTTCATTTTCAAATGTGGAAAAATTCAAGGGGTGTGAATACTTTCTGAAGGCACTGTATGTTATCCATTAAGTAGGCCTTTCTTATCAAGTCCATATTTGAAATGTGTAACAAAATTTAGTAAATCGGGGGGGATTGAGTTATTTGTTCCAGGAGGCGTGGGCTGGAATCAAACCAAATAAGCAAAAAAATCAAAAAAATAAGCAAACACGTTTGGTGTTCGCCAAAAGCCATGTGGGAGACTCTCCAAACAAATGGAAGAAGGTACTCTGGTCAGATGAGACTAAAATTGAGCTTTTTGGCCATCAAGGAAAACGCTATGTCTGGCGCAAACCCAACACCTCTCATCACCCCGAGAACACCATCCCCACAGTGAAGCATGGTGGTGGCAGCATCATGCTGTGGGGATGTTTTCATCGGCAGGGACTGGGAAACTGGTCAGAATTGAAGGAATGATGGATGGCGCTAAATACAGGGAAATTCTTGAGGGAAACCTGTTTCAGTCTTCCAGAGATTTGAGACTGGGACGGAGGTTCACCTTCCAGCAGGGCAATGACCCTAAGCATACTGCTAAAGCAACACTCGAGTGGGCGGCAGGTAGCTTAGTGGTTAAGAGCGTTGTGCCAGTAACCGAAAGGTCGCTGGTTCTAATCCCTGAGCCGACTAGGTGAAAAATCTGTCGATGTGCCCTTGAGCAAGGCACTTAACCCTAATTGCTCCTGTAAGTCGCTCTGGATAAGAGCGTCTGCTAAATGACTAAAATGTAAATGTTAATGTTTAAGGGGAAACATTTAAATGTCTTGGAATGGCCTAGTCAAAGCCCAGACCTCAATCCAATTGAGAATCTGTGGTATGACTTCAAGATTGCTGTACACCAGCGGAACCTATCCAACTTGAAGGAGCTGGAGCAGTTTTGCCTTGAAGAATGGGCAAAAATCTAAGTGGCTAGATGTGCCAAGCTTATGGAGACATACCCCAAGAGACTTGCAGCTGTAATTGCTGCAAAAGGTGGCTCTACAAAGTATTGACTTTGGGGGGGTAAATAATTATGCACACTCAAGATTTATGTTTTTTTGTCTTATTTCTTGTTTGTTTCACAATAAAAGATATTTTGCATCTTCAAAGTGGTAGGCATGTTGTGTAAATCAAATGATACAAACCCCCCAAAAATCCATTTTAATTCCAGGTTGTAAGGCAACAAAATAGGAAACATGCCAAGGGGGGTGAATACTTTTGCAAGCCACTGTACCTGTTAAATCCACTGCAATCCGTGTAGATGAAGGGGAGGAGACATGTTATTGAGACATGGATTGTGTATGTGTGCCATTCAGAGGGTGAATAGGCAAGACAAAAGGTGTAAGTGCCTTTGAACAGGGTATGGTAGTAGGTGCCAGGCACACCGGTTTGAGTGTGTCAAGAACTGCAACGCTGCTGGGTTTTTCACGCTCAACAGTTTCCCATCTGTATCAAGAATGGGCCACCACCCAAAGGACATCCAGCCAACTTGACACAACTGTGGGAAGCATTGGAGTCAACATGGGCCAGCATCCCTGTGTAATGCTTTCGACACCTTGTAGAGTCCATGCCCCCGATGAATTGAGGCTGTTCTGAGGGCACAAGGAGGTGTGCAGCTCAATATTAGGAAGGTGTTCCTAATGTTTTGTTCACTCTGTATGTGTGCGCTGAAGGCAGTGGCCGGCCCTAACTGCTAGACCACCCCAGGCCACAATTGAACTCAGTTTTGACAGGTGATTCGTAACCTTAGAAATTAGAAACCTTAAGACGTCTTCTTTGTTGATAATATATACTGTAGATCAAAACAATCATAGTATGTGTGTTTTTTTATTTTTTTATTTTTTTTATTCAGTCGCTCTCTTTCATGTGCCATTGCGCTCCATCCTGTAGGCTACCTCACTATTCTCAATGTCATCTTGTCTTTAAATCTGATATTATAGACCTGTGCGATTAGTTTTGATTAGCTATAGTTTAGGTGTACAGCTGCATTTCGGATACACTTGACACTTGTATGTCGTAGTGGAGACCAATATCTATCTTGTGTGATGAAGCTACATGAAACGACGGTTGTTGATGTGTATGGATGCATTTTTGTACATTTTTATGTTGCAGTAACCTACAGGCCTACAGTAGGACATTTTTATGAATATTCTGTCTGGAGCTTTAGCGTTTGAGCGAGTGAGGAGGATGATTTTGATAGCTGGCGCTGGTCCGAATGACACTCTGCCGCCGCATGGAGAGAACGGGAACTGTGGCTTTTCAGTGAACGTATCTAAACTAAACTCATTTGAATTTTGTGATGCGCAGGAAAAATGTCCCGTGACAAAAGTGATCAAATGAAGATCCGATATCTGTATGGAATAGATAATCACAGCTACAGGAACATGAACATGCATCCACCCCCCCCCTGGCTGTCCATCAGGCTGTTGACTGCTACTGTAGTACCATGCTCCATTATCAGTCACCCGTTCATGACCGACAAGCCACGATGCGTTTAGTTCATGATTCAGCTCTCACAGTCACAGCTCTCACAGTCACAGCTCTCACAGTCACAGTCACAGCTCTCACAGTCACAGTCACAGCTCCACAGTCACAGCTCCCACAGTCACAGCTCCCACAGTCACAGCTCTCACAGTCACAGCTCTCACAGTCACAGCTCTCACAGTCACAGCTCTCACAGTCACAGCTTGCTACCCTCTCTGCTGATATGAATAAAGCATGGCCCACCATCTCCTTTGTGCCCTCATCACCTTCCCATTTGACGATCATGAATTCTTTACATGACACGTTGTGCAGTGAACTATGGTTTGTACCATGTTTAATTAACCAAACAATCATTGTGCTATGTTTATGGAGTGTAACAATAGCATTTCATTTAATTAAAATATAATTACTGCTAGACTAGGTTTGAAGGTCACCTCCGTGTTCCCCTCTTCTCCAGGACACAGCGGAGGACATGCAGTCCATAGACAGCTGTGAGTACATCTGGGAGGCAGGGGTGGGGTTCGCTCAGTCACCCCCTCTCAACTATATCCACGACCTCAACAGGTGAGACCCAGGGAGGACGGAGGGGGGGGGGGGGCATCCCTGAATTACTAGATCTACTTGTGTAGGATAGGGTATACTCAATATAGCGACAATTCCACTTGGTACATCAGGGGGCAAGATTAAACTCCTACCATGTACACCTGTCCAGCCGTCTCAGAGCCAAGGGGCTCGGAGTTGATTTCAGATTTGTTCCTATTATTCTCTCTCCACTGTTGTGGTCAGGATGGAGCTTCTAAAGCTGCTGCTGACCTGTTTCTCTGAAGCCATGTACCTGCCCCCCTCTGCTGACAACATCCTCAACCCCTGGGTTACCTTCTTCTGCGCAACAGACAACCGGTAACACACACACACACACACACACACACACACACACACACTTTATGACTGATGATTTGGTTTGAAGAGAGTGTGTGTGTGTGTGTGTGTTACACTAATCGTAACCTCTTCCTCCCCCTCCCAGACATAGCCTGCCTCTCTTCACGTCTCTCCTCAACGTGGTGTGCGCCTATGACCCAGTGGGGTACGGTATCCCCTACAACCACCTGATGTTCTCTGACTACCGAGAGGTGCTGGTGGAGCATGCTGTCCAGGTCCTCATAGTGACTCTGGAGCACGAGACCGGGCCAGCCGCAGCCCAACACAGCCTGGACCACTCAGACTCCACCATGGAGGACCAGGAGGTAAAAAGAGACCCTGATTCTCCAATCCCCTGTGGAGATCTGGATAGGAATAAGTAACATGGCGGTAGCGCCATCTTGCCTCTGGCCACGTGGAATTGTTGGTTGTTGTATCATCTGTTGTCATAATGTTTCTCTTTCTTGTGTTCTCAGCCTGTAGGACCAGACAACCTGTTTGTAAACTACCTGTCCAGGATCCATAGGGAGGAGGTAAGACACTAACGTACACTGTTTAAACGGTCAATATGACTCCGGGTCAATCAGAGGTCCTTTTTCTAACCATTCAAGTCACAGTACATTGAAGGGTGAGTTTGTTGTTGTCTTTCTCCAGGACTTCAGCTTCATCCTGAAGGGTCTTGCCAGACTGATGACCAACCCTCTGATCCAGACCTACCTGCCCAACTCAGCCAAGAAGATCCAGTTCCACCAGGAGTTACTGGTGCTCTTCTGGAAGCTCTGTGACTTCAACAAGGTTCGGACCGGAGCGCTAGTACCTGCATCGCATCATTCCTACATTGAAGGATACAACACTGCTGTATTAGCCTTAACTAGGACTGTTGCGGTGACTGTATTACCGCCACACCGGCAGTCATGAGTAACGGGTGACTGTATTACCGCCACACCGGCAGTCATGAGTAACGGGTGACTGTATTACCGCCACACCGCCAGTCATGAGTAACGGGTGACTGTATTACCGCCACACCGGCAGTCATGAGTAACGGGTGACTGTATTACCGCCACACCGCCAGTCATGAGTAACGGGTGACTGTATTACCGCCACACCGCCAGTCATGAGTAACGGGTGACTGTATTACCGCCACACTGCCAGTCATGAGTAACGGTAATCTCTTCTTATGCATTCTGGACATTTACATTTACATTTGAGTCATTTAGCAGACGCTCTTATCCAGAGCGACTTACAGTTAGTGAATACATATTTTTTTAATTTATTTTTTATACTGGCCCCTCATTGGGAATCGAACCCACAACCCTGGCGTTACAAACGCCATGCTCTATCAACTGAGCTACATCCCTGCCGGCCATTCCCTCCCCTACCGTGGACGACGCTGGGCCAATTGTGCGCCGCCCCAAGGATCTCTAGTGGCACAGTTAGCACTGCGACGCGGCGCCTTAGACCACTGCGCCACTCGGGAGACATGCGTTGGTTAGTACCCAACTCGCTATTAATGACCATCAGGTCCTAATGGCCTGGTACTCAGGGCTCTATTGTCCCTCTAACCATCAGGTCGCTAACGGCCTGGTACTCAGGGCTCTATTGTCCCTCTAACCATCAGGTCCTAATGACCTGGTACTCAGGGCTCTATTGTCCCTCTAACCATCAGGTCCTAATGGCCTGGTACTCAGGGCTCTATTGTCCCTCTAACCATCAGGTCCTAATGACCTGGTACTCAGGGCTCTATTGTCCCTCTAACCATCAGGTCCTAATGACCTGGTACTCAGGGCTCTATTGTCCCTCTAACCATCAGGTCCTAATGACCTGGTACTCAGGGCTCTATTGTCCCTCTAACCATCAGGTCCTAATGACCTGGTACTCAGGGCTCTATTGTCCCTCTAACCATCAGGTCCTAATGACCTGGTACTCAGGGCTCTATTGTCCCTCTAACCATCAGGTCCTAATGGCCTGGTACTCAGGGCTCTATTGTCCCTCTAACCATCAGGTCCTAACGGCCTGGTACTCAGGGCTCTATTTCCCTCTAACCATCAGGTCCTAATGACCTGGTACTCAGGGCTCTATTGTCCCTCTAACCATCAGGTCCTAATGGCCTGGTACTCAGGGCTCTATTGTCCCTCTAACCACTCGGACATCGATGCAAATCCAATCGAAAATCACATCAAACACTTATCATAAACAGTATCGCGCTTTTAAAAACTCGCCTCACACTGTGATCGATCAGTATGAAGAAAGAACAACGGGTGGTAACATGAAAACATGGTCGTTGAGGATGTTGTTTCAAAGCCTAACACAACGAAATGCACAGTACTTTCTAAGGTGATGATTCATTCAAAACACTCATACGTATATTTGAGTTTATGCATACGTATATACTGTAGGCCTATATACGAGTCAAAGCCCAGGGGGGAAAAACGCTGAATTAAAATAATGATTATGCCGTTATACAATACATAGCCTAATGCAAATTACGTATGGGCAGAAAAACATAAAAAAAAAAAAAGCTGATTTAAGATGTTTTTGGTACATACAGTGGGGAGAACAAGTATTTGCAGTACTGAGTAGAGAACAGGAGGGCTTCTTAAAGAAAAACTAACAGGTCTGTGAGAGCCGGAATTCTTACTGGTTGGTAGGTGATCAAATACTTATGTCATGCAATAAAATGCAAATTAATTACTTAAAAATCATACAATGTGATTTTCTGGATTTTTGTTTTAGATTCCGTCTCTCACAGTTGAAGTGTACCTATGATAAAAATGACAGACCTCTACATGCTTTGTAAGTAGGAAAACCTGCAAAATCGGCAGTGTATCAAATACTTGTTCTCCCCACTGTAACTGGTCTAGCCTATCCTCTAAAAATTAAACAAATTCTAGTAATCGCCTTTGAGTGTGGACTGTACTATTATGCAAACTGGATGGACTGGTTACATTATGCTACGCTTCAAACTTTATATCCCATGAGTCTGGGAGAGAACGTATAGATAAGCTTAGGCAAATGCCGTTGCTTCACTGATTGTACAGGGCGTCTTACAGAGTCGGCCTACAATTATAGTGAATTTGTATTTGAATAGCCTAGTAATAGGGATTTCTTTTCATATTTTTCATAATTAGTAGCCTGACACATTACCTTTTAGCTACAGAATATCTCACTACCTTGATTTTCCATCTCCTGGGGGCTGTCAACGGTTTAATTAAATATGTTTTGTTTTGAAAACATGTTACTATCAATGTTCCCGAACAGATGTCACTTGGTTTCCCAAATTAACCACTAGGTAGCTGCAGGAACAGGGTTGGAGAGCCCATGGCATACAGAGTTTGGGCGGAATATTACCTGTCGAGCAGGAAGAGGCTGCATGCTCCTCAAACAGTGGTTGGTTGATGCTTGGAGTGAAATAACCAGAGTAGCCTACCCTCGCTATTCGAGTCAGACAGAGGACATGTCTCTCTCCCCCCTCCTGTCCGTTTGATAATGGGCCATTCTAACTATATATACAAAAGTATGTGGACACCCCTTCAAATTAGTGGATTCATCTATTTCAGCCACACCCGTTGCTGACAGGTATATAAAATCGAGCACACAGCCATGCAAACTCCATAGACAAACATTGGCAGTAGAAGGGCTAGGCCCTTAGTTCCAGTGAAGGGAAATCTTAACGCTACAGCATAGAATGACATTCTACACGATTCTGTGCTTCCAACATTGTGGCAACAGTTTGGGAAAGGCCCTTTCCTGTGCCCCCGTGCACAAAGCAAGGTCCATACAGAAATGATTTGTCGAGATCGGTGTGGAAGAACTTGACTGGCCTGCACAGAGCCCTGACCTCAACCCCATCGAACAACTTTGGAATGAATTGGAACACCAACTGCGAGCCGGGCCTAATCGCCCAACATCAGTGCCCGACCTCACTAATGCTCTTGTGGCTGAATGGAAGAAAGTCCCCGCAGCAATGTTCCAACATCTAGTGGAAAGCCTTCCCAGAAGAGTAGAGGCTGTTATAGCAGCAAAGGGGGGACCAACTTCATATGAATGCCCATCATTAATAACCTATAGTCGCATCTTGCAGCCCATATATCTTTTGATTTCTAAGACATTCTAAGTTTGTATCATTCACAACTAAAGTTGCCAAATAACTCAAAATCGAGTTTATCGGACCTGTTTCAAATTATCACTTTTACGTTCAACATTGCCACTTCATATGTGCACTCGCTCAGGAATGGGAAAAATATCCTTTTTATTTTTTGTTCAATTACATTATTCTTACTATAAAATCATATAATATAAAATAATGGCACGGGACTTATAAGCATATCTTGTCTGCTAAATTAACTAGCCTACTGCCCATGGCATGGCGCATAGCCAGATAGTCTAACATACAGTAGGCCAACTCATATTCTGTTCTTCTGAAATACATTTTCTTCATATCGTTCTTTTAGACCTGCCTAACATAAATAATGTATTTATTGTGATGGTGTGTATTAAATGTATTTATTCTACTTTTTTAAATGTAGATGTTCCAAAGGCGTGCATCAGCGGCTTGTATGTGTGCCAGGAGATGCTAAACGTGTTTATGTTAATTAACGGTCAATTACTGTGAGACCGGCAGTCTTTTGCGTGACAACAACTGGCTGACAATTTCTTGACTGCCACAGCCCTAGCCTTAACACTATCCTAGATGAATATGGACTAGTAGTCTCCCCCCATCACTTCTATCCTGGCCCCAGATCTGTTTGGGACTTCAACAAGATTTCAGAGTGCACAGAGCTCTTCTGCCCTAAGACCATCCTAGGTCATGTGGTTCCTGCTGTTCTTTGTAGCGTCACTCTTCTCAGCTGTTTTCAACATTACTGGCCATTAGTTGTATATTTACAGCTCATTGAATAAGAATAATTGTGCAGCTGTTGTTTTAGATGAGAACACTGTGAGGGTCATGTATAGAACACTGTGAGGGTCATGTATAGAACACTGTGAGGGTCATGTATAGAACACTGTGAGGGTCATGTATAGAACACTGTGAGGGTCATGTATAGAACACTGTGAGGGTCATGTATAGAACACTGTGAGGGTCATGTATAGAACACTGTGAGGGTCATCTATTGAACACTGTGATGGTCATCTATTGAACACTGTGAGGGTCATCTATTGAACACTGTGAGGGTCATCTATAGAACACTGTGAGGGTCATCTATAGAACACTGTGATGGTCATCTATAGAACACTGTGATGGTCATCTATAGAACACTGTGAGGGTCATCTATTGAACACTGTGAGGGTCATCTATAGAGTAAGGTAAAGTGACACATCTGTGTTTGTTAGTTGGCCTGCCTCTGGAGCTCTGTGCTGCAAGCTATGGCCTATCACACCTGTCCACCTCAACACTTTCTGCATCCAAATGCTCTACCCTTCTGCCTCCATCTGTGTGCTTGGGACACGCCTCGGTGTGTCGCACATTGATTACATCATCACTTTACATCCTACTCTCTCTCCGATAGGGAATGCACTGAGGAGATGCCTATAAGTGTGTACCTCCAAATACATGTTTGATGTTTCAATGTGTTTCATCACCTAAGTGACGTTTGCAGCTTCTCTCGAGATCACGTTTTTAAAAGATTGTGATAATGATCTTGCTTTAGCTTGGACAAGTCTGGTCTAGTGTTTGTGTCTGACCTCTGGGGGTCTGATATTTTTAAGCACAGTACTGTTGTTCCTAACTGTTTCCACACCATACAAGTACTGTTGTTCCTAACTGTTTCCACACCATACAAGTACTGTTGTTCCTAACTGTTTCCACACCATACAAGTACTGTTGTTCCTAACTGTTTCCACACCGTACAAGTACTGTTGTTCCTAACTGTTTCCACACCGTACAAGTACTGTTGTTCCTAACTGTTTCCACACCGCATACAAGTACTGTTGTTCCTAACTGTTTCCACACCATACAAGTACTGTTGTTCCTAACTGTTTCCACACCATACAAGTACTGTTGTTCCTAACTGTTTCCACACCGTACAAGTACTGTTGTTCCTAACTGTTTCCACACCGTACAAGTACTGTTGTTCCTAACTGTTTCCACACCATACAAGTACTGTTGTTCCTAACTGTTTCCACACCGTACAAGTACTGTTGTTCCTAACTGTTTCCACACCGTACAAGTACTGTTGTTCCTAACTGTTTCCACACCGTACAAGTACTGTTGTTCCTAACTGTTTCCACACCGTACAAGTACTGTTGTTCCTAACTGTTTCCACACCGTACAAGTACTGTTGTTCCTAACTGTTTCCACACCGTACAAGTACTGTTGTTCCTAACTGTTTCCACACCGTACAAGTACTGTTGTTCCTAACTGTTTCCACACCATACAAGTACTGTTGTTCCTAACTGTTTCCACACCATACAAGTACTGTTGTTCCTAACTGTTTCCACACCATACAAGTACTGTTGTTCCTAACTGTTTCCACACCATACAAGTACTGTTGTTCCTAACTGTTTCCACACCATGCAAGTACTGTTGTTCCTAACTGTTTCCACACCATACAAGTACTGTTGTTCCTAACTGTTTCCACACCATACAAGTACTGTTGTTCCTAACTGTTTCCACACCATACAAGTACTGTTGTTCCTAACTGTTTCCACACCATACAAGTACTGTTGTTCCTAACTGTTTCCACACCGTACAAGTACTGTTGTTCCTAACTGTTTCCACACCATACAAGTACTGTTGTTCCTAACTGTTTCCACACCATACAAGTACTGTTGTTCCTAACTGTTTCCACACCGTACAAGTACTGTTGTTCCTAACTGTTTCCACACCGTACAAGTACTGTTGTTCCTAACTGTTTCCACACCATGCAAGTACTGTTGTTCCTAACTGTTTCCACACCGTACAAGTACTGTTGTTCCTAACTGTTTCCACACCGTACAAGTACTGTTGTTCCTAACTGTTTCCACACCGTACAAGTACTGTTGTTCCTAACTGTTTCCACACCGTACAAGTACTGTTGTTCCTAACTGTTTCCACACCGTACAAGTACTGTTGTTCCTAACTGTTTCCACACCGTACAAGCGAGAATATTCATATAATATTGAAGTTCACTCTCTTAGCGCCTTTGTTTGTTTGTTGATCTCCTTTAGCCTACAAACTTGCTATTTTTGTGTGTTTCAGAAGTTCCTGTTCTTCGTGTTGAAGAGCAGTGATGTTCTGGATGTCCTGGTACCTATCCTGTTCTACCTGAATGATGCACGGGCTGACCAGTGTGAGTCACACACAACTGTGTTCTTTTCTTCTTCTAGCGTTGAAGTGGGAAGTTTACGTACACCCTTCTAACATACTGGGCCCGTATGCATAAAGCATCTCAGTCGGTATGCATAAAGCATCTAGTAAAAACTCCCTGTCTTAGGTCAGTTAGGATCACCACTTTATTTTAAGAATGTGAAATGTCAGAATAATAGTAGAGATAATGATTTATTTCAGCTTTCATTTCTTTCATCATATTCCCAGTGGGTCAGAAGTTTACATACACTCAATTAGTATTTGGTAGCATTGCCTTTAAATTGTTTAACTTGGGTCAAACGTTTCGGGTAGCCTTCCACAAGCTACCCACAATAAGTTGGGTGAATTTTGGCCCATTCCTACTGACAGAGCTGGTGTAACTGAGTCAGGTTTGTAGGCCTCCTTGCTCGCACAAGCTTTTTCAGTTCTGCCCACACATTTTCTATAGGATTGAGGTCAGGGCTTTGTGATGGCCACTCCAATACCTTGACTTTGTTGTCCTTAAGCCATTTTGCCACAACTTTGGAAGTATGCTTGGGGTCATTGTCCATTTGGAAGACCCATTTGCGACCAAGCTTTAACTTCCTGACTGATGTCTTGATGTTGCTTCAATACATCCACATCATTTTCCTTCCTCATGATGCCATCTATTTTGTGAAGTGCACCAGTCCCTCCTGCAGCAAAGCACCCTCACAGCATTATGCTGCCACCCCCGTGCTTCACGGTTGGGATGGTGTTCTTTGGCTTGCAAGCACCCCCCTTTTTCCTCTAAACATAACGAAGGTCATTATGGCCAAACAGTTCTATTTTTGTTTCATCAGACCAGAGGACATTTCTCCAAGAAGTACGATCTTTGTCCCCATGTGCAGTTGCAAACCGTAGTCTGGCTTTTTTATGGCAGTTTTGGAGCAGTGGCTTCTTCCTTGCTGAGCAGCCTTTCAGGTTATGTCGATATAGGACTCATTTTACTGTGGATATAGATACTTTTGTACTTGTTTCCTCCAGCATCTTCACAAGGTCCTTTGCTGCTGTTCTGGGATTGATTTGCACTTTTCGCACCAAGGTACGTTCATCTCTAGGAGACAAAACGCGTCTCCTTCCTGAGCTGTATGACGGCTGCGTGGTCCCATGGTGTTTATACTTGCGTACTATTGTTTGTACAGATGAACGAATTACCTTCAGGCGTTTGGAAATTGCTCCCAAGGATGAACCAGACTTGTGGAGGTCTACAATTTTTTTTCTGAGGTCTTGGCTGATTTTTTTTCATTTTCCCAAGATGTCAAGCAAAGAGGCACTGAGTTTGAAGGTAGGCCTTGAAATACAGTCGTGGTCAAACGTTTTGAGAATGACACAAGTATTGGTCTTCACAAAGTTCGCTGCTTCAATGTTATGAGATATTTTTGTCAGATGTTACTATGGTATACTGAAGTATAATTACAAGCATTCCATAAGTGTCAAAGGCTTTTATTGACAATTACATTAAGTTTATGCAAAGAGGAGTCAATATTTGCAGTGTTGACCCTTCTTTTTCAAGACCTCTGCAATCCACCCTGGCATGCTGTCAATTAACTTCTGGACCACATCCTGACTGATGGCAGCCCATTCTTGCATAATCAATGCTTGGAGTTTGTCAGAATTTGTGGGTTTTTGTTTGTCCACCCGCCTCTTGAGGATCGACCACAAGTTCTCAATGGGATTAAGGTCTGGGGAGTTTCCTGGCCATGGACCCAAAATGCAGATGTTTTGTTTCCCGAGCCACTTAGTTATCACTTTTGCCTTATGACAAGGAGCTCCATCATGCTGGAAAAGGCATTGGTCGTCACCAAACTGTTCTTGGATGGTTGGGAGAAGTTGCTCTCGGAGGATGTGTTGGTACCATTCTTTATTCATGGCTGTGTTCTTAGGCAAAATTGTGAGTGAGCCCACTCCCTTGGCTGAGAAGCAACCCCACACATGAATGGTCTCAGGATGCTTTACGCATGACACAGGACTGATGGTAGCGCTCACCTTGTCTTCTCCGGACAAGGTGTTTTCCGGATGCCCCAAACAATCGGAAAGGGGATTCATCAGAGAAAATGACTTTACCCCAGTCCTCAGCAGTCCAATCCCTGTACCTTTAGCAGAATATCATTCAGTCCTTGATGTTTTTCCTGGAGAGAAGTAGCTTCTTTGCTGCCCTTCTTGACACCAGGCCATCCTCCAAAAGTCTTCGCCTCACTGTGCGTGCTGATGCACTCACACCTGCCTGCTGCCATTCCTGAGCAAGCTCTGCACTGGTGGTGCCCCGATCCCCCAGCTGAATCAACTTTAGGAGACGGTCCTGGCGCTTGCTGGACTTTCTTGGGCGCCCTGACGCCTTCTTCACAACAATTGAACCGCTCTCCTTGAAGTTCTTGATGATCCGATAAATGGTTGATTTAGGTGCAATCTTACTAGCAGCAATATCCTTGCCTGTGAATCCCTTTTTGTGCAAAGCAATGATGACGGCACGTGTTTCCTTGCAGGTAACCATGGTTAACAGAGGAAGAACAATGATTTCAAGCACCACCCTCCTTTTAAAGCGTCCAGTCTGTTATTCTAACTCAATCAGCATGACAGAGTGATCTCCAGCCTTGTCCTCGTCAACACTCTCACCTGTGTTAACGAGAGAATCACTGACATAATGGCAGCTGGTCCTTTTGTGGCAGGGCTGAAATGCAGTGGAAATGTTATTTTGGGATTAAGTTAATTTTCATGGCAAAGAGGGACTTTGCAATTAATTGCAATTCATTTGATCACTCTTCATGACATTTTGGAGTATATGCAAATCAAAACTGAGGCAGCAGACTTTGTGAAAATTAGTGTTTGTGTCATTCTCAAAACTTTTGACCACGACTGTACATCCACAGGTACATTTTTACATTTTAGTCATTTAACAGACGCTCTTATCCAGAGTGACTTACAGTGCATACATTTTTCATACTGGCCCCCCGTGGGAAATAAACCCACAACCCTGGCATTGCAAGCGCCATGCTCTACCAACTGAGCTACACAGGGCCCAATTGACTCAAATTATGTCAGTTAGCGTATCAGAAGCTTCTAAAGCTATGACATCATTTTCTGGAATTTTCCAAGCTGTTTAAAGGCACAGTCAACTTAGTTTATGTAAACTTCTGACCCACTGGAATTGTGATACAGTGAATTATAAGTGTTGGGAAAATTACTTGTGTCATGCACAAAGTAGATGTCCTAACCGACTTGCCAAAACGATGGTTTGTTAACAAGAAATGTGTGGAGTGGTTGAAAAACGAGTTTTAATGACTCCAACCTAAGTGTATGTAAACGTCCGACTTCAACTGTATGTGCTGTGTGTGTGTGCAGCTCGTGTGGGCCTGTTACACATCGGTGTGTTCATCCTGCTGCTACTGAGTGGAGAGAGGAACTTTGGTGTGCGTCTGAATAAACCCTACTCGGTACGAGTCCCCATGGACATCCCTGTGTTCACTGGTACTCATGCTGACCTGCTCATAGTGGTGAGTAGAGCTGTCCGAGAGACGTCTCAATGCTTCCCTGGATGCATGTGGGAGGATGGAATGGTACGGTAGCATGTTCCGATGAAGGTCGTTGTTTACCGATGACAGAGGCACAAAACCATTCAAAAAATATAATTCAAGTGCGCAAAATAATATCGTAGTATGATATACAGTATAAACATAACTGTCTGGACACTGGTGGATCATTTGCTTCATGGCAGTCTTCATTTGTGATTGTCTAGATTTTCCACAAGATTATCACTAGTGGACACCAACGCCTGCAGCCCCTCTTTGACTGCCTGCTCACTGTCGTAGTGAACGGTGAGTGCACAGAGATATAATACTACTATTCTAATTGAAATCTTTGGGTGAGTGTCTGGCTGTCATTGAAATGGTCGCCACCTGTTGGCTTCATCTGGGTATTGCATGTTATTGACAACAGTACTCCACCATCCTCCACAGTGTCTCCTTACCTGAAGAGTCTGTCCATGGTGGCAGCTAACCAACTAACTCCTGTTTCTCCTCCACAGTGTCTCCCTACCTGAAGAGTCTGTCCATGGTGGCAGCTAACCAACTAACTCCTGTTTCTCCTCCACAGTGTCTCCCTACCTGAAGAGTCTGTCCATGGTGGCAGCTAACAAGCTGCTCCACCTCCTGGAAGCCTTCTCCACCAACTGGTTCCTCTTCTCTGCCTCCCAGAACCACCATCTTGTCTTCTTCCTGCTGGAGGTCTTCAACAACATCATCCAGTACCAGTTTGATGGTAAAGCCTGGCTCTAGTTTGCTCAGGTCCCAGATCTGATTGTGCTTTCTTGCCAGACATGGCAATAAGTGACAAGGAGTTGTCAAGACTAGTTAAATAAAGGTTACATTTAAAAAATAAAAAATAAAAGAGGCTCTAGTCTCACGTTGTCAGACATCACACAGTAGTAAAGCAAATCTAGAATGGCTGGGGTCGAGAGGCTGGCTCAGACTCCTCCAGAGATGTTACCTAGCACTGACTGGGCACTATGGGAACTGTGCCACCTCTTGGTGGACAATGGGATTGCATCAACAATGATCGACGTGAAATAACCTCAATATAACCTGCCAGACTGACACTATTTAAAAGATCCCCCTTTTCCCTACTTCTGTCTGGAAACGTTGACATTATAAACCTGCCTAGTAACTGTTCCTTCCAGGTAACTGTAACCTGGTGTACGCCATCATCCGGAAGCGCAACGTCTTTCACCAGCTGGCCAATCTGTCCTCTGACCCAGCCACCATCCACAAGGTAGAGAGAGAGAGAGAGAGAGAGAGAATGTGCTTTCTAACGTAGAACTCTATCCTCTTGCATTAAACAGTAAAAGGAGGCTTTAAGCCAACGGTCAATATTCTCCCGCAGGGTTTAAAAAAAAAATGTTTTATGTTGTAGTGTGCTGTGAGTGATCCATGTGAAATGCACTTTAAATAAATCTTGACTTGACAAAACAGTTGATCACATAAAACATGTAAAGTGGGTCAGTAATCACTTGGTTCAGTTGCTTTGCGGAATAATTAAATGTTCCATTCTTATAACGAGGCCCTACAGGTGAAGAAGAAGAGTACAGCCGGTATCTCCCGTATCAACTCCCAGGAGACCATCTCCATGGAGGGGTCCCGACCGGCCGTCCCAGCTGAGCCAGGGACACTCAAAGCCAGTCTCGTGGCCATACCAGGTACCCCCCCCTCTTCTGGAGCTCACCATGCATGCCTGTATTTTGCAAAGCACATTCCCATATGGTATGTTAAGGGTTTGTTTTTATATTTAATTCTATTCAATTCTTTTAACTGGGCTTGCCGGGTTTCCACTTAGCTATCACTAACTTATGTCCTACTACTCTGTTCGTCACAGAACTTCTGCAATTCTCTCAGCCCTTTTTATAAAAAAAAAACATAGTTTTTTTTAAAAGTCGTAATACAATTATTTTCAGAGTTTTTTTTTTTTTCATTGTTAGAAACCATTGAACCGTTCCCTAAGGGTCTTTCTTGTTGTGTTTGGTCCCTGTAGCTATCGACAAGCTGACAGAGAAGGCTCATGTCTCTGAGGATGGCACCATGGTCTGTCTCCAGCAGATGACCACTGACCAGCACGCACACTCTACCCAACACACACACGCTCCGCAGCCTCAGGCGGCTGGTGACCAGGACGCACACTCTCCCCCAACACACACACGCTCCGCAGCCTCAGGCGGCTGGTGACCAGCACGCACACTCTACCCAACACACACACGCTCCGCAGCCTCAGGCGGCTGGTGACCAGGACGCACACTCTACCCAACACACACACGCTCCGCAGCCTCAGGCGGCTGGTGACCAGGACGCACACTCTACCCAACACACACACGCTCCGCAGCCTCAGGCGGCTGGTGACCAGGACGCACACTCTACCCAACACACACACGCTCCGCAGCCTCAGGCGGCTGGTGACCAGGACGCACACTCTCCCCAACACACACACGCTCCGCAGCCTCAGGCGGCTGGTGACCAGGACGCACACTCTCCCCAACACACACACGCTCCGCAGCCTCAGGCGGCTGGTGACCAGCACGCACACTCTCCCCAACACACACACGCTCCGCAGCCTCAGGCGGCTGGTGACCAGGACGCACACTCTACCCAACACACACACGCTCCGCAGCCTCAGGCGGCTGGTGACCAGCACAGACACTCTCCTCGGTCCTCTGCCGCTGACACCAGTGGTATAGCAGGAGCCAGCGACACAGAGTCCAACTCGGGGAGAGATAACAAGGTAAGAGCTCTGAATATAGAGACTCATGAACGCAGCTCACTGGAAAGCAAGCCTTGTGGGAATCATTTAGAGTGAAGTTATATACAGGACAAAATAACTTGTCAGAGGTATACAGTATGTTACGGCTCTCAGTGACATTAAGATTGAGCCTAGTGACTACAATGGTTCCTATTCTTCCTATCAAGGAGGCCTTTCAACCAGAGTCAGAGCTGGCCAGGAGTCGTTTGTCCAGTGTATCTTCATCAGCTACGTACTGGAACCCCACTCCAGACTGGGTAAGAGCCCTCCCTCCACCCCTCCCTCCCTCCCTCCATCCATCCCTCCCTCCATCCCTCCATCCCTCCCTCCCTCCCTCCCTCCATCCATCCATGTCTCCCTCCCCTCCCTCCCTCCCTCCCTCCCTCCCTCCTTGTCTCCCTCCCTCCCCCTCAATCATACAGTACATTCACAGCTGTGGTGTTATGTACATCATTGGTAAGATCCCTCCCTCCTGATAGGTCGTAACCTCTTCTTCCTGCTCTGTACTGTTCTGTACTAGGTCATCTCCTGGAAGAGTAAGCTTCCTCTCCAGACTATCATGAGGCTGCTACAAGTTCTGGTTCCTCAGGTGGAGAAGATCTGCATAGACAAGTAAGAGAGACGAGGAACCTAAGGGAAATGGAGGGGTTACATTTCGTGATTTTGGTTGTGGAACCCCAAGTGTTCAGAAAACTGAGCGTTTAGAAATAGATGTCTCTATGACCGAGAGTATCGATAGGATTATGTGATCTTGATTGTGGAACCCAGACGTGATCAGAACACAGTGATCAATAGAATTCACTAGAACTGGATTAGCATGGATGAGCGAGGATATTACCTGCCCAGGGACTGCAGTTGAAAATTAGCCGGCTGGCTAAAACTGGAACGTTTTTATTTAATGTGCACTGTCCCTGTAGAACTGAATGTACTAAAGTAAAGTTATGTGTTTATCTCTTCCAGGGGTCTGACCGACGAGTCGGAGATCCTGAAGTTCCTCCAGCATGGTACCCTGGTGGGCCTGCTACCTGTGCCACACCCCATCCTCATCAGGAAGTACCAGGCTAACGCGGGCACCGCCATGTGGTTCCGCACATACATGTGGGGAGTCATCTACCTACGGTGAGCAACATGGGCCAAATGAAAAGGGGAATCATTTAAGATATTTACAATGGTTAATGATGGTGATAATGTCAATAGTAGTAAAATACCTTATCCACAGAATGAATAAGACCAGCCACTATAGAGTTCAGACTGAGTTAACACACACTACCAGTCAAAAGTTTGGACACACATACTCATTCAAGGGTTTTTCTTTATTTTTACCATTTTTTACATTGTAGAATAATAGTGAAGTCATCAAAACTATGAAATAACACATATGGAATCATGTAGTAACCAAAAAAAGTGTTAAACAAATCAAAATATATTTTATATTTGAGATTCTTCAAATAGCCACCCTTTGCCTTGATGACAGCTTTGCACACTCTTGGCATTCTCTCAACCAGCTTCATGAGGTAGTCACCTGGAATGCATTTCAATTAACAGGTGTGCCTTCTTAAAAGTTCATTTGTGGAATTTCTTTCCTTAATGCGTTTGAGCCAATCAGTTGTGTTGTGACAAGGTAGGGGGGGTATACAGAAGATAGCCCTATTTGGTAAAAGACCAAGTCATATTATGGTAAGAACAGCTCAAATAAGCAAAGAGAAACAACAGTCCATTATTTTAAGACATGAAGGTCAGTCAATACGGAAAATGTCAAGAACTTTGAAAGTTTCTTCAAGTGCAGTCGCAAAAACCATCAAGCGCTATGATGAAACTGGCTCTCATGAGGACCGCCACAGGAATGGAAGACCCAGAGTTACCTCTGCTGCAGAGGATAAGTTAATTAGAGTTACCAGCCTCAGAAATTGCAGCCCAAATAAATGCTTCACAGAGTTCAAGTAACAGACACATCTCAACATCAACTGTTCAGAGGAGACTGCGTGAATCAGGCTTTCATTGTCAAATTTCTGCAAAGAAACCACTACTAAAGGACACCAATAAGAAGAAGAGACTTGCTTGGGCCAAGAAACATGAGCAATGGACATTAGACTGGTGGAAATTTGTCCTTTGGTCTGGAGTCCGAATTGGAGAATTTTGGTTCCAACCGCCGTGTCTTTGTGAGATGCGGTGTGGGTGAACGGATGATCTCCGCATGTTTATTTCCCACTGTAAAGCATGGAGGAGGAGGTGTTATGGTGTGGGGGTGCTTTGCTGGTGACACTGTCTGTGATTTATTTAGAATTCAAGGCACACTTAACCAGCATGGCTACCACAGCGTTCTACAGCGATACGCCATCCCATCTGGTTTGGGCTTAGTGGGACTACCATTTGTTTTCCAACAAGACAATGACCCAACACACCTCCAGGCTGTGTAAGAGCTATTTTATCAAGGCTGAGAGTGATGGAGTGCTGCATCAGATGACCTGGCCTCCACAATCACCCAACCTCAACCCAATTGAGATGATTTGGGATGAGTCAGACCGCAGAGTGAAGGAAAAGCAGCCAACAGGTGCACAGCATATTTGGGAATTCCTTCAAGACTGTTTGAAAAGCATTCCAGGTGAAGCTGGTTGAGAGAATACCATGAGTGTGCAAAGCTGTCATCAAGGCAAAGGGTGGCTATTTGAAGAATCTCAAATAAAAAATATATTTTGATTTGTTTAACACTTTTTTGGTTACTACATGATTCCATATGTGTTATTTCATGGTGTTGATGTTTTCACTTATTTTATTCTACAATATAGAAAATAGTTAAAATAAAGAAAAACCCTGGAATGAGTAGGTGTATACAAACTTTTGACAGGTACTGTATATTTTGGAGTAATTACAATAGAGCAGTGGGTTTTTCCTGAAAGCAGGTCAGCTGATTATGAAAAATATAATTCTGGTTGATTTAAGAAAGCTACATTTGTATTGGTTGTTGTTGTCAAGTCAATTATACATTATCATTATATTTCTCAAAATGATTAAATTATTTCAAGCAATTTTGGTCATCTGGCTAACTTATTGATCCAGCTTTCTGGAACAGCCCCCAGCCAGGTCTAGGAAGAGCCCCCAGCCAGGTCTAGGAAGAGCCCCCAGCCAGGTCTAGGAAGAGCCCCCAGCCAGGTCTAGGAATAGCTCCCAGCCAGGTCTAGGAAGAGCCCCCAGCCAGGTCTAGGAAGAGCCCCCAGCCAGGAAGAGCCCCCAGCCAGGTCTAGGAAGAGCCCCCAGCCAGGTCTAGGAAGAGCCCCCAGCCAGGTCTAGGAAGAGCCCCCAGCCAGGTCTAGGAATAGCCCCCAGCCAGGTCTAGGAATAGCCCCCAGCCAGGTCTAGGAATAGCCCCCAGCCAGGTCTAGGAAGAGCCCCCAGCCAGGTCTAGGAAGAGCCCCCAGCCAGGTCTAGGAGGAGCCCCCAGCCAGGTCTAGGAAGAGCCCCCAGCTGGTGGTCAGCCACACCTACTAGCTGAGTCACTTATTTCATGAAGCACAGGTGGTGGTTGTCATGGTCACTCAAATCAAATCTGATCTTTATTAACAATGACTCTTGTTGTTACCGTAGTAACGTGGATCCTCCGATCTGGTATGACACTGACGTCAGACTGTTTGAGATCCAGAGGATCTAAGTGGAGCAGGTGAACAGGTCTCTTTACGACTGCGTCCCAAATAGCACCCTATCCCGTTCATAGTGAACTAATTTTGACGAGAGCCCAATGGGCCCTGTAAAAGCTAGTGCACTATATAGTGGATAGAGCGCAATTTGGGAAGCAGATGACGTCTCTGGACTGGCTGGTTCGCCCTCGGAACCACCAACAAGTATCCCTCTCTCCCACCAACTGCCATCTTCAAACCTGAACAGAAGTGTGGAAGAGGAGGAGGAGGATGGATGAAGATTTCACCGGACACACCTGTACTAGAAAACAAGAATTTACAGTGTTTGTTTTTCTATATTTTTGTTTCTTGCCAAGTGCCAACCCGTAGAACATCATGTAACAAACCACTGTCAATAAACCACTTTTCCAACAAGCTGTCTGCTACTACAACTGCCAAAAGGTCTGCCATATCAACCCTCTTCTATTCATGTATTGGCAGCTTTCTGTGGGTATAATCCTTCACTTCTTCAAACTTTAAGTCAAATTTTTTTTGCCAAACAAATGCATGTATACACCACTGTATGTATACGTTAGGTATGATTTATTTTGCCATTGTTTCAATTTTTATGTTTTAGATGAAAGTTTATTGTACTTATTATTTTCAGAATCTCTTCTTGAAATGCTTTTACTGGGAGTTTAATTTTTGGTATCCCTTTTATCACAGTAAAGCTGCTTTTCATTTTGTAAGAGTGTGAAATAGAGACTGACAGTGACCGACTAGAGCGAGCCTCACTGAAGGAGGCAGCTTTAAAAATACCTGTGAACTGACTGACTGAGACAGGAAGCGATATCTCTGCAATGTATTGGCTTTTGAACTGCAGGCAAATGCTGTTGTATTCTGTGTCTGATTTCATAATGTCAATATTTTCAAAGTACCGGAACTATATCATATTAATAAATCATGAATTATATCGATTATGAATCAAAGTACACATGTTTTTAATGTCAAAACAGAAATGTTTACATGTCTCATCTTTACAGTGATTTGATATTTAGCTAGTCACTAGTAGTCAGTCGGCACAACATTTCACCAAGGATATAAAAAGGTGGAGGGAGCTCATTGTGGCCTTATGTCCCAGAGGGGAGGAGTTTGTCAGTGTTGTGGTTCCTGTCCCTCAGGCAGTGATGAGGAGCTCCATCAGGTTCCCCACAGAGTGCATCCTACAGAAGACTCCCAGAGGCTGAACCAGGTTGACCAGGACAAACCAGACAGAGAAGAGAACAAGGAGGAGGAGGAGGAGGAGGAGAAGATAGGAGCTCAGCCAGTGATGAGGAGCTCCATCAGGGCCCCCACAGAGTGCATCCTGTAGAAGACTCCCAGAGGCTGAACCAGGTTGACCAGGACAAACCAGGCAGAGAAGCCAAAGAACTGCTTCCCCAGGCCGTTCTCAAACTGGGGGTGGGCTCCAAACGCTGGGATCACCCACAGCTGAGGAGGTGGGAGAGAGAAAAGATAGGGGGACAAATTAAATGACATTACATTGGCAAAGGGATATGGTGTGAATACTAGCCTGATCCCAGATCTGCATGTTCTCCATGGAGAAAGCATAGGAGTTGGCAAGATGGCGCCAACAGATCTGGGACCAGGTAAATACTGTGTAACGTGATACTAGAAGATGACAGACGTCATAGCCTCGGCGTCACTCACCATGATGTTAGCGAGAATGAGGAAGGCACAGATCTCCTGTGTGACTCTCTTGTACCAGGTCTGTTGTCCTTCCCTGACTTGGCCACCAGGCGGTGCTGTCACTGCTTTTCCTCTCTCCAATAGAGACAGACCTCCTCCGACTTTATTCCTGTCCTTTGTTTTCTCCATGGTCGTCTTCTTCTGCTTTGGGACATTGTCAATGTGTTACTATAGATACAAGTGTAGCTATAGTTCAGACTGTAATGATACAGTATGATGTGAGTATGGCGCTATCTAAGGGCAGAGAACGTTTTGAATAAAGATGGCTGGATGAATACATACTTGTTCATCTCTTTTATATTTTAAATAAAGCTATTTAGTTGGCAAATCAATCTTGGCCAGAGGGAATTGGAGTACTCAACATTACTTGAACCATCAAATTGAAGAAGAAGAAGAAGAAGAAGAAGAAGAAGAGTGACTTGCCATCAATATGCTGATCCTCTCCTTTCCTTTCCTCTTGGTGAGGGCCAGGCTGGGGTGTCGGTGGAGGCCACCGATGATGTAGACGTTCTGCAGCATGAGCTCCAACAGGCTGAGGAGGGAGTAGGAAAGATCCAGGCTTCCCAAGGGTCCGCTAGGCCCCACAGCCAGAGCAGCCACCAGAGAGAAATAGGACAGAGCCAGCTGGCCCAGGGCTGCCCCAACCAGGAGGGCCACATCCAGGCTACGGGTGGGGTTATGCGTCCTCTCTTCCGCCCTCCTCTCCAGCTTGTGGACCAACAGGCCAGCCAGGGAGCAAAGGGACATGATGGGCATCACAGCTAGATGGTAGCCGTAGAATATCAGAAACGCAGTGGGCCGGTACTGGCCTTGGTTCACCCAAACTTGATACAGGATGAACACAACCACGCCAGCTATAAGAACCAGACCCCCGAACAACGGCCCGAATAGGATCCCACCTTGGTGGATGATGCGTAGGGTAATCTTCTGGGCGTGGTGGGGTATTGACCCAGGGCTCATCTGCCTGCCCACGTTCTTCCACATCACATAAAGCATGCAGCCTGCCATCAAGTAGTATTCCATGTTGAAGGGATACAGGACTTCATAACCCTTCCGGAAGAACAGGCACGCTGTGTCTGCACTGCACTGGCATAACGTTGCATTGCTCAGCCCTGCTGAAAGGAAATCGGACAGGTTGATTAATAATTTCTTCATAGTATACAGTAGTAATAACATTAGATATTATTAATAAAATTTTTATAATTCAGTCATAGGTCCTCCAAATCGTCTGACTAGGGGATAAGCACAGTGTAACTACTTTCTTTGTGATAAAACAGTACACAATTGTGTTTTTTAGTTGTGTAAGGAGGTACTACAGTATATACCGGAGTCAGAGCTATCTGCGTCGTCGTACGTGGCGCCGGCATCCTCCTTCTCCATCTCTATCTCCAGATGAACGGTGTCTTCTGTCACCGCGTTCAGCCACAGCAACAGATCTGCACTCAGAATGACCATCAGCCCAGACCTGGCGGGGGGGAGCACGGACACACAAATATCACGTTCAAATGTATTACATAACAATCTGAAATGAGACGCTCTTTACGTATATATGGATGATCGCTCTGAAATAAACACATAAAATCACATAACAATAAGCTAAAAAATAACACACATAAAATCACACGATAAGCAACAAGGGGGTTTCTTTTTTTATGATCATATACTCAAACAAGCATTCACAAACACCAGCAATTCCATTATTACCTGTTTGCTTTGTAATGTATAGGTCCCTATAGGTTCCTTTAGTCAATGCAAATACCATAGATCTCTAATAACAACAAGAAGATAATACATGTTTTTGTTAATGAAATTGAGAGCCATGCACCTGGTAATGATCTTGTGCTTGTGAATACAGTCCTTGGAGTGATCCCAGAGCAAATAGGTCTACAAAAGAGATTCATTCAAATGTTAAGGAAATGACATTGTCCAAGTCAATACCCCTTTAGCATACAGGTTCAATACAGGCCTCTATTACCAATGAGATAGAAGACTAACCTGTTTTTAAATAAAGGTTAATCAAATGAAAATGCAGTGAAAATATGAATTCTAAACATTTTGAAATGAATGAAACAATGAATTGAAACCCCAGGAAAATGAAATTGAGTGCAAACAAAGTCCAATGATTGATGACTACCTGTAGGCCAAGAAAGGCAGCCTCGATGAAGGGGGCGAGGACTTTAACAACCGGCTTACACTCCTTCATGGTGACATAGTAACCCATCTTGAAGACATGCAGCAGGAGACTGAATGCAGCAAACAGCATCAGGACCACTGGCATGGCAGGGAGACAGGGGTCAACCAGAAACAGAAGTTTTAGTTTTAGGATGCGTTCCACATGGTATCCTATTCCCTATATAGTGCACTCCTTTTGACCAGAGCCCTATGTGGGAACAGGATGCCATTTGAGACGTCTTTCGATAAAGCATTTAAAATAATGCATAGATATCTGATAGAATGACTAACTACAAACTGTCACAATATAGAAGCTATCAGAGGTGTGGACTCGAGTCATGTGACTTGGACTCGAGTCAGACTCGAGTCATGAATTTGATGACTTCAGACTCGACTCGACAAAATGTACAAAGACTTGCAACTCGACTTGGACTTTAACATCAATGACTCGTGACTTGACTTGGACTTGCGCCTTATGACTCGAGAAGACTTGCTACGAGGACTTGTAATGACTTGCAAAGGCTTGCTAAGAGGACTTGAAATGACTCGAAACTAAAATGTAGGACTTTGGACTCGACTTGAGACTTGATGGCTTTGACTTTTGACTCGACTTGGGACTTGCCTCATCTTTGACTCGACTTGACTCGGGACTCGAGGGCAAAGACTTGAGACTTACTTGTGACTTGCATAACAATGACTTTGTCCCACCTCTGGAAGCTATACTCATTGAACTGATCGTCCCTATTGAATTACGACGACCCACCCTGCATTCAACCACTATAATGCATTTAGGGACGGATGTGTAACCTTCTGGTTCTGACTCCTAACCAAGGCAATCAATCAGCAGGCACGGACATGATGATAATGGAGCTCATGCAAGTCTTTTATTCTGGGATGACAGACAATATTTATATAATAATATGTTGCTGTTTTTAAATATTTTATAAACAATACATTTTTTACATCTTAGTCATTTAGCAGACGTTCTTATCCAGAGTGACTTACAGTTAGTGAGTGCATACAATTTTCATATAGTTTCAATAGTTTCAATAGTTTATTAATATTTTTAAGAGATTGTCAGTTGGATATGCTCTCTGCAAGATTTTGTATATCTTCCCTATCATATGAACATCCTTTTATCACTCAAATACAATTACCTCAAGGTTGCTCTGATGTCCAAAATATTTAAAATCGAAATTTCCTGATATGTAACTTTTAAGTTGCATGTATTTGAAACGATCTACATTGGTCAATCCAAAATTACTTGTTAATTATGTAATGGAAATACATTTATTTCCTGTTACAAAGTAATTTATAGTTTCTATTCCTTTAGTTTTCCACGTGGATCAATTTATCGGTGAATTCTGAAAAGCTATCCAAGGATTGTTCCATAAGGTTCTGTTTTTATGTTCTTAACTATGAAGTTGTTAATGTTCTTAGCTTTATCCTTTGAAAATAGACATGTAAAAATATTCTGGGGATGAGCATGCACATCTTCTATATGTGGCAAGTAAAAGCCTTGGGTGGCCAGTTGATACAATTCCAAGTCTGGAAGGTTAAAACCACCCTCAGACTTAGGAAGATGTAAAACGTTCCTTTTTATTCTATGAATTTTATTTGCCCATATAAAGTCTGCCAGTTGTGTAAAGTAACGAAGTAGAAATACTTCCGTTACTGTACTTAAGTAGTTTTTTTGGGTATATGCACTTTACTATTTATATTTCTGTCGACTTTAATTTCACTTCACTACATAAAAAATAAAAATAAAGTATAATTTTACTCCGATACATTTCCCCTGACACCTTCGATCTGAAGCTGGAAGAAAAAAAACAATGATGTTGGAAAAAAGATGCAAGCAACATCCGCGAGTCGGCACACAATGCAGCAGGCGACGACATGCAGAGTTGATCCAATCCTCATTAGTTTGGGCAAATCCAAGGGTCCTAAAGTGCGAACCCCAAACACCGGGAGCCTGTCACTTGCGAAACAGTCATCCACTCAGTAGCACTTTGCCCAAGCGTGTCCGAAATCGCACAATCATGTCCGTCATCGCTCTACTACCACCACCTCCTGATAAGGATGAACACCCTTTGCTGTATCTAAAATAAAGGAAATATTTTATCGGAATGAAGGAATCATCCTACCGGATGAAATGTCTGTTATGTTTACCAAAAGTTCAGGAAATACTAGCGTTTAAGAACTCGCCTTCGAACCTAAAAAAACACATTGAGGTAAGCCTACTGTTAGCTTGCTAGCTAGAATAACGTTAGCATGCTAATTAGCATGCTAGCTAACATTAGCTAACCTAGCTAGCCCACATTTGCCAATGCAACAAGCAGTGTTAGTTGCTAGCTTATCCTATATACCTAAATAGTTCACTAGCTAATAGCTAGCTACTTTAGCTGGCTAAAATGTGCCCAGATTTGGAAGCTTTGTTAGCTAACGCAATCTAACTAAACTGACACGAGCTAACTAGCTAGCTTGTTAACAAGCTAGTTAACTAAATTAGTAGTTTCCGAATCTGGGCACATTTTAGTCAGCTAAAGTCAGTCTAGCCAAATACCTTTTCTCTAAACACCTGGTCAAGCTAGCTAGCGAACTAATGTTAGCTTTCGGGTGTTAGTTAGCCATTTTATTCCTCATGTTAGTTGATCAATTAGCTTGATCAATTAACAGTTTTTTCTCATTGTAATATTAAATGGTGGTCACAAACTCTCACTTAACTAATGTTGTTTATAGCTTTAAAATTAGGATCCTATACCTTAAGTATTTGGTGATGGTAGTTATGTTGCTAAGTAACAGTCTATCTCTTTCCCTTTTCTGCTTATTTCAGAGAAAGCATCTTAAGAAGTATGGAGAACTGAAGAGAAAGCATTAACACCATCTTAAGAAGTATGGAGAACTGAAGAGAAAGCATGTACACCATCTTAAGAAGTATGGAGAACTGAAGGCAAACACACTGAAGAGAAAACATGACCCTAATACTCCCTCCACCATCAAGCAGAGCACATTACTGAAGACAGTGTCTCAAAAATCCATCGACAAAGCTGTGGTGAAGTATGTGGTCCAAGGGCTCCAACCATTCGCTGTTGTAGAACAAGAACCGTTCAGAGAGTTTGTCCAGGATCTGCAGCCTAACTCAAATATCTTATCATGGCCCACACTGTGCTCCAGGATTGATGAAGCCTCCACGGAAATGAAGAAGAAAGTGACTGAGGCCATGAGAGGAGTTGACCACATCGCCACCACCACCGACTGCTGGTCTGCTAGAAGACTGAGCTTCATTGGTGTTACAGCCCACTGGATAGACCCTGACAGTCTCAACAGATGGTCTGCAGTCCTGGCCTGTAAACGGTTGAGAGGATCGCACACCTTTGATGTGTTGGCTGGCGCCCTAAATGACATCCATTCTGAGTTTGAAATCTGTGGTAAGATTGTGAGAACAGCAACAGACAACGGCTCTAACTTCTTGAAAGCTTTCCAAGTTTTTGGAGAAGATGAAAACAACGAGGCAGTGGAAGCAGTGGGTGGTGAAGCAGCTCAGCCAACGAGGCAGTGGAAGCAGTGGGTGGTGAAGCAGCTCAGCCAACGAGGCAGTGGAAGCAGTGGGTGGTGAAGCAGCTCAGCCAACGAGGCAGTGGAAGCAGTGGGTGGTGAAGCAGCTCAGCCAACGAGGCAGTGGAAGCAGTGGGTGGTGAAGCAGCTCAGCCAACGAGGCAGTGGACGCAGTGGGTGGTGAGCAGCTCAGTCAACGAAGCAGTGGGTGGTGAAGCAGCTCAGCCAACGAAGCAGTGGAGGCAGTGGGTGGTGAAGCAGCTCAGCCAACGAGGCAGTGGAAGCAGTGGGTGGTGAAGCAGCTCAGCCAACGAGGCAGTGGAAGCAGTGAGTGGTGAAGCAGCTCAGCCAACGAGGCAGTGGAAGCAGTGGGTGGTGAGCAGCTCAGTCAACGAGGCAGTGGAAGCAGTGGGTGGTGAAGCAGCTCAGCCAACGAGGCAGTGGAAGCAGTGGGTGGTGAAGCAGCTCAGCCAACGAGGCAGTGGAAGCAGTGGGTGGTGAGCAGCTCAGCCAACGAGGCAGTGGAAGCAGTGGGTGGTGAAGCAGCTCAGCCAACGAGGCAGTGGACACAGTGGGTGATGAAGCAGCTCAGCCAGGACAGGAAGATGGTAATGAGGAACAAGAGGAGAGTGAAGAAGTGGAGTTTGTTGATGTTTCAACCATCCTGAATGAAGATGATGATTTTGAGTACCAGCTGCCGAAGCACCAGTGCTGTGCTTGTCACCTACTAAACTTAGTATCTACAGTCGATGCCCTGAAAGCAACATCCAGTGAGGCTTACAAAAAAGTGTCCCGTTCAACATTTGGCAAGTGCCAAGCACTTTGGAACAAATACAGAAGATCCACACTTGCAGACAAAACGGTTGAAGATGCTTGCGACCTCCAGCTGCTGCGCCCGACTGCTACAAGGTGGAACTCCTGGTTCATGGCTGTAGAAAGACTCCTGAGGATCGTCAAAGACAAAGGAGAGGCGGCCGTCAGAGTTCTCTGCAGAGACTTCGAGGTTCCAATGCAAGTAAGGATTATGTATTATTTTGTCAATTTAATGTCTTGAATGTTGTCTAAATCTGTTGCAGTGTTTCCTGACCCTTTGCTTGGGGACTAATAACTGTTTCACATGTTGTAGCCACACACTATCATTGATCCATTTAGTCAACTACTCATCCAGCCATTGATTACTGAAGTTAAATCAGGTGAAATAGTTAGTGTTCCCCTTTGTATAGGGTTAGGAAACAGTATTATTATTTGTTGTTTTGTATGCTGCCACCATGAGCCCAGTAGCAAAGGCCATCAACATCCTGCAGGCTGAAACCAATGTCCAGATGGGGTGGCTACTTCCAACTATCAACCTGCTGATCACAAAACTTGACCGAATCAAGTTGTCCCTGAAGTACTGTAAGCCTCTGGTGGATGCGCTACAACTGGGACTGAAGAAGCGCTTCAGCCACACGTTTCACGACCCTGAGCTGATCGCAGCTGCAATCCTTCTCCTCAAATTCAAAACCACGTGGACAAAGGATGACGCCACCATCAGAATGGGTAAGACAACGTGGTTAATTAACAGTATTTTATTATTCATAAACAGCTGTGTATAGTGTACATTTTGACACTTCATAGATTTGAGAACCACCCATATAAACTACAATCCTGACTTTGTGGTTCAGTCCAATGGGTAGCCTACTTAGCCCTGTTGCTTGGTTTATATAGATGGGGACAGATTAATGTAGGCTCATAACGGCCTGATTTCTATTGTCATCTTCCTAGTATTTCAGGAATGGACTACATCAAGGACCACCTGGAACAACCCTTGCTGCAGCTAGGTGATGGCACCAGTTCATCAGATGAGGAGGACTTCTTCTCTGCCATGAAGACGTCTCAAGCACTAGAAAGCTCCAAACAGCTGGACGGATACCTGGCCTGTTCAGCTGATCATATGGAGTTGCTCAAGTCCTTCCCGGCAGTCTGTAAGCTGTTTGAGGCTAAACACACCCTTACCTGCATCAGCTGCATGTGAAAGGCTGTTCAGCATTGCAGGACTTGTTTTCAGCCCCAGGAGAGCAAGGCTGGATTCCAGAAACGTTGAAAACCAGCTTTTACCGAAGATGAACCGTAAATTCTTCAACTTCAAGTAATGACAGTTTAACGCTAGCAAGCCCAAGGACACGGATGCCTTATGCGTTTTGTTAATTTATGTTTAAAATTCACAAGTTATAGGTGTCCTTGTTACAAAGGCATGACCTGACACACTGATTTCTAATACAGTTCTATCAGTGGTGATGTCCTCATATTCCTACAGTGAGGTTGTGTGCAGTTCTGTACATGTACTTTTGATAAACTCATCCCCAATTTTTTTTTTATGTATAGGGTTCTATTATAGGATGTTTTTTCTGAAGCAAAGTGACTGTGATTGTAAGTGCTTATGTTTGCTGGCTATTTTCCTTCATCATTAAGGCATAATTATATTTTGTCCGTAAGAGATGTATTTTGAAGTGTTGCCTATTTGAGAATCCACATTCTTTTTTTATCTGAGCTCTTCTTGTATCCGTAAGACTGTTACCTTTCAGAAAAGCTCAAACCAAATAAAAGGTCTGGCTGTTTTGCTTACGTTTCATACTTTTACTTTTGATACTTAAGTACATTTACCTTACGGCTATTTAATATCAGGTACTTTAAGACTTTTACTCAAGTAGTATTCTAATGGGTGACTTTCACTTTTACTTGAGTCATTTTCCAGTAAGGTATCTTTACTTTTACTCAAGTATGGCTTTTGGGTACTTTTTCCACCACTGTACTTAAGTACATTTAGAACCAGATACTTTTAGACTTTTACTCAAGTAGTATTTTACTTGGTGACTTTTACTTGAGTAATTTTCTATTAAGGTATCGTTACTTTTACTCAAGTATGACAATTGAGTACTTTTTCCACCACTGAAGTCTGCTATGACTGAGTATATATTTTTTAAGAATGTCTTTTGGTGGGGTAATTGGTATTTTCTGAAAATAAATACAAACATTTTGGCAGCCATGCCATTCTAAAGAGTTTTATTCTACCTGTAAGATTTATGGGTAGATTATTCAATTTAATTAGATCTGCTTTCATATTGTTGAGTAATAGAATAAAGGTATCAATATATATATTGTTGTTTGTTGTCACTGTATTAAGCATCCTAAGTATTTAATATTTTTTGTGGTCGACTTAAAGGATTGCTGTAGATCAATACTTATTTTATTTTTTTTTCCTATTGCCATTATGTCGTTTATTTTTTCCACATTCATTTTATATCCTGAGATTTTTTTAGTATTCTGAAAATATTTTTTATGGGCTTTTTCTAAAATAGTGATTTCCTTGTCTTTTTTCTTTCATTTTAATTTCTAAATCATATTGAAGTTTTGCAGAGTATGAGATTATCATCCCCATAATTTATGCCTTAAAGGCATCCCAAATTATACTGGGATTCGGCTTTACTCTGTCCTCTACAGGGGCTTGCGAAAGTATTCACCCCCCTTGGCATTTTTCCTATTTTGTTGCCTTACAGCCTGGAATTAAAATAGATTTTTGGGGGGTTTGTATCATTTGATTTACACAACATGCCTACCACTTTGAAGATGCAAAATATTTTTTCTTGTGAAACAAATAACAAATAAGACAAAAAAATAGAAAAACTTGAACGTGCGTAACTATTCACAAAAAGTCAATACTTTGTAGAGCCACCTTTTGCAGCAATTACAGCTATAAGTCTCTTGGGGTATGTCTCTATAAGCTTGGCACATCTAGTCACTGGGATTTTGGCCATTATTCAAGGCAAAACTGCTCCAGCTCCTTCAAGTTGGATGGGTTCAGCAATCTTTAAGTCATGCCACAGATTCTCAATTGGATGAGGCCATTCCAAGACATTTAAATGTTTCCCCTTAAACCACTAAAATGTTGCTTTAGCAGTATGCTTAGGGTCATTGTCCTGCTGGAAGGTGAACCTCCGTCCCAGTCTCAAATCTCTGGAAGACTGAAACAGGTTTCCCTCAAGAATTTCCCTGTATTTAGTGCCATTCATCATTCCTTCAATTCTGACCAGTTTCCCAGTCCCTGCCGATTAAAAACATCCCCACAGCATGATGCTGCCACCACCATGCTTCACTGTGGGGATGGTGTTCTCGGGGTGATGAGAGGTGTTGGGTTTGCGCCAGACATAGCGTTTTCCTTTGTTGGCCAAAAAGCTCAATTTTAGTTTCATCTGACCAGAGTACCTTCTTCCATATGTTTGGGGAGTCTCCCACATGCCTTTTGGCGAACACCAAACGTTTGGTTATTTTTTTCTTTAAGCAATGGCTTTTTTTCTGGCCACTCTTCCGTAAATCCCAGCTCTGTGGAGTGTACGGCTTAAAGTGGTCCTATGGACAGATCCTCCAATCTCCGCTGTGGAGCTTTGCAGCTCCTTCAGGGTTATCCTTGGTCTCTTTGTTGCCTGTCTGATTAATGCCCTCCTTGCCTGGTCCGTGAGTTTTGGTGGGTGGGCCTCTCTTGGCAGGTTTGTTGTGGTGCCATATTCTTTAAATTTTTTAATAATGGATTTAATGGTGCTCTGTGGGATGTTCAAAGTTTCCGATATTTTTTTATAACCCAACCCTGACCTGTACTTCTCCACAACTTTGTCCCTGACCTGTTTGGAGAGCTCTTTGGTCTTCATGGTGCCGCTTGCTTGGTGGTGCCCCTTGCTTAGTGGTGTTGCAGACTCTGGGGCCTTTCAGAACAGGTGTATATATACTGAGATTATGTGACAGATCATGTGACACTTAGATTGCACACAGGTGGACTTTATTTAACTAATTATGTGACTTCTGAAGGTAATTGGTTGCACCAGATCTTATTTAGGGGCTTCATAGCAAAGGGGGTGAATACATATGCACGCACCACTTTTCTGTTATTTATTTTCTAGAATTTTTTGAAACAAGTTATATTTTTCATTTCACTTCACCAATTTGGACTATTTTGTGTATGTCCATTACATGAAATCAAAATAAAAATCAATTTGAATTGCAGGTTGTAATGCAACAAAATAGGAAAAACGCCAAGGGCTATGAATACTTTTGCAAGGCACTGTATGTCTACATTTGTAATGGTAAAGGTTTGTATTTTTTCGTTTATGTATTTAATACATTTCGGGTCCAGATGATGCGCTCTTTTCATTCTCCAAACTCTGTCACTAAGTGTATTTTCTATTGGTGTAATTAAACATGAATGATCCGATATCACTATATCATGAATTTTTGAATCCAGTAAATTGTTGAGTGCATTTTTGGAAATAAAAATGTAGTCAATTCTTGAATAGCTTTACTTACTTTGAGAGAAAAAAGGAAGTGTGATACCGTCAACTAACAACATGATGTCAGTCAAGTAGGGATGAATGCAACAATGTCACTAGCAATCGATGAAACTATAAGACATATTGAAACATGAACTCAATAACATGAATTCAATACTTACTAAACTATTTTTGGCGAAGTTCACAAATAAAACAGGATATATGTTCTTACTCTGCTACACAAGTAATACAATTAGTATAGCTATACATCAATGTGTTTGTATCTGTCCCTTTGCATACTGGTAGAATCCAATAAGGGGTGTACACACAAGCTCACATCTATACATCTATCAGGGGCGCAACTTTGGTTTTAGAAGTGGTGGGGACATAATTATATATATATATATTATTTTTTATTTATTTCAGAATGTGGGTGGGACATGTCCTCCCCCCTGTCGCCAATGAAAGTTGCGCCTCTGCAATTTCCCCCAATTTCCTATTCAAATAAATACTAAATAAGTAGCCTAAATGTCATAATGCATGACATGTGTCTGTATAGGTCTATTCCAATAAACACTAAAGTAACAATAAGCTCATAAGTACCATAAACATAGCTCCAAGTTTCGAGTTTCAAGTTTTATGAGTCGTATGTACAGGATACACATGGTATACACCGTCCAACAAAACGCTTACTTGCAGGTTGCTTCTGGACAATGCAACAACAATAAGAAATAAGAAAAGACTAGAATACGAACATAAAGTAAACTGTCTCAGTAGAATAAAGTAAACATTTTGTCATAAGTATAATACAAGAAGGTACAATTTATAGCCCAATAATAATCCAAGAGGGCCTACCTGTGACGGTGATTCCCCCAGCATGGTGGTCTTTATGTGGACATATCCCAGGTTTCCTCCTGGCCCAGAGTAGGTACCACAACATCCAGACAAGGCTGAGACCCATCAGCAGCAACATGAAGATCTGGGGCTCCTGGTGCCTGAGGCCCTGAAGGTTGAAGTCTCAGTAAAAGGACCACACATACAAAGAGGAATGCTCAAGCTGAAACGTACAGTATGCCAGTGCACAGTCTATTAGGACATGTTGCTATGAGTTCATTAGCGAGAATTAAAAACAAAGCTTAATTGCACATTTGATCTAAGTGAGTGCTGGCCTTGTTTCATCCTTTTTTTTTTTACCTGAGGGTTGAAGGCCTGGCCAGCCACCAGAGCTGCCCCAAGGAGGACAACGTTGAGGCCCAGGAGCCCAGAGAGCAGCCGTCTCCCGCTGGGGGCCCACACCAGGACTGAGTCTGGGTCTGGGAGCGTATGGTTTCCGGATCCCTCCTCCCCCTCCTCCTCCTCCTCCTCCTCAGCCTTGCACTGACTTTCAGGGACTGTGGTGTCAGGCTTCTGGCACTGACTTCCAGGGACCATGGTGTCAGCTGTCGCTGTGGTACCAGGCTCTGAATCCATACTTACTGACTTCAATTAGTCTGACTCCTTTTACTATATCCACTCTGCAGTTCCTTTTTCAACCTCTCTCCTTCTCCTTCTCCTTCTCTCTCTCCTTCTCCTTCTCTCTCTCTCTCTCTCTCTCTCTCTCTCTCTCTTTCTCTCTTGCTCTGTCGGTCTCTTTCCCAATCTCTCTCTCTCTCTCTCTCTCTCTCCCTCTCTCTCTCTCCTTGTATCTCTCTTTAATCCATTCAGTATCCAGCAGTCTCTCTTGTTCTTTCCGTCTCCCTCATAATTCAAATCTAATGAGCGTTAAGAAGCTGGACCTACCCAGTAAGCGTGTATATTTAAATGCAGGTGGAAAAACCTAACCTGCACTCCCATTGGGCGTCCCAAGGTTGTGTAGATGTGGCGAAATCCCAAATGTGGGACTATTCATGGCACGCCTTTAATGAAATAAATAGGCTTGAGTTAGTTCATGTCCCAAATAGCACCCTATTCCCTTTATAGTGCACTATTTTTACCAGGGCCCATAGGGCTCTGGTCAAAAGTAGTGCACTATATAGGGAATATGCTGCCATTTGGGATACACAGCAGTAAGTCTCAGTTGACTGCACGTTGACCTTTGTGTTTTCATTGTTCAAATAAACCATTAATGACTGTTCAAAGCTAGCTGTGCAGTGAGTGGATGTCACCATTGATTGCTCTTGTAGTGGGTAATATTTCTTTATATATATACCTCACCAGCGAACCGCAATAAGTCTATGTAATTTGTATATATGTTATCTGACTCCATAAAGATAAATACAGATGTGGGATCTTAATTTGACCAGTTTTGTTGCAGCAAATTGATCCTGCTGCAACAGGATTTAAACATTTAGTCCATTCACACTGTTCCGCCAATGTAATGTTGCTTGATCGGTGGGTAGGCTTTTAGCTGGCCAAAATTAGGCTACATAAAAAGTACAATACTGTTAATGTAACTGTGTGTTAGTGCAGGTTTTTTGTGTGAGAGAGAGAGAGAGAGAGAGAGAGAGAGAGAGAGAGAGAGAGAGAGAGAGAGAGAGAGAGAGAGAGAGAGAGAGAGAGAGAGAGAGAGAGAGAGAGAGAGAGAGAGAGAGAGAGAAAGAAAGAAAGAAAGAAAGAAAGAAAGAAAGAAAGAAAGAAAGAAAGAAAGAGAGAGAGAGAGAGAGAGAGAGAGAGAGAGAGAAGAGAGAGAGAGAGAGAAGGAGAGAGAGAGAGATAGAGAGAGAGAGAGAGAGAGAGAGAGAGAGAGAGAGAGAGAGAGAGAGAGAGAGAGAGAGAGAGAGAGAGAGAGAGAGAGAGAGAGAGAGAGAGAGAGAGAGAGAGAGAGAGAGAGAGAGAAGGAGAGAGACACAGAGAGAGAGAGAGAGAGAGAGAGAGAGAGAGAGAGAGAGAGAGAGAGAGAGAGAGAGAGAGAGAGAGAGAGAGAGAGAGAGAGAGAGAGACATAAGAGAGAGAGAGAGAGAGAAGGAGAGAGAGACATAGAGAGAGAGAGAGAAGGAGAGAGATACAGAGAGAGAGAGAGAGAGAGAGAGAATGAGAGAGAGACATAGAGAGAGACATGAGAGAGAGAGAGAGAGAGAGAGAGAGAGAGAGAGAGAGAGAGAGAGAGAGAGAGAGAGAGAGAGATTGTTTGCAAAAAATAATGATGTTCCAAAAAAGGTCCAGTTGCCAGGACCACAAATAGAGAGAGAGAGAGAGAGAGAGAGAGAGAGAGAGAGAGAGAGAGAGAGAGAGAGAGAGAGAGAGAGAGACATAGAGAGAGAGAGAGAGAGAGAGAAGGAGAGAGAGAGAGAGAGAGAGAGAGAGAGACGAGAGAGAGAGAGAGAGAGAGAGAGAGAGAGAGAGAGAGAGAAGGAGAGAGAGACAGAGAGAGAGAGAGAGAGAGAGAGAGAGAGAGATATTGTTTGCAAAAAATAATGATGTTCCAAAAAAGGTCCAGTTGCCAGGACCACAAATACAAATTCTATCTAGACACCGTTGCCCTGTGAATGATCTGAGAGACAAAGCAAGAAGGGCCTTCTATGCCATCAAAAGGAACATAAAATGTGACATACCAATTAGGATCTGGCTAAAAATACTTGAATCAGTTATAGAACCCATTGCCCTTTATGGTTGTGAGGTCTGGGGTCCGCTCACCAACCAAGAATTCACAAAATGGGACAAACACCAAAATGAGACTGCATGCAGAATTGTGCAAAAATATCCTTTGTGTACAACGTAAAACACCAAATAATGCATGCAGAGCAGAATTAGGCCTATACCCACTAATTATCAAAATCCAGAAAAGAGCCGTTAAATTCTACAAACACCTAAAAGGAAGCGATTCCCAAACCTTCCATAACAAAGCCATCACCTACAGAGAAATAATAATAAATAATTATAATAATATGCCATTTAGCAGGCACTTTTATCCAAAGCGACTTACAGTCATGTGTGCATACATTTTTACGTATGGGTGGTCCCGGGGATCGAACCCACTACCCATGAACCTGGAGAAGAGCCCCCCTAAGCAAGCTGGTCCTGGGGCTCTGTTCACATACACAAAGAGACCCCACAGAGCCCCAGGACATAAACACAATTAGACCCAACCAAATCATGAGAAAACAAAACGATAATTACTTGACACATTGGAAAGAATAAAATAAAAAATAAAAAACAACTAGAATGCTATTTGGCCCTAAACAGAGAGTACACAGTGGCAGAATACCTGACCACAGAACAAAAGTCAATCATTCCTTTTATAACCAATTCCGTCACACTTTGGTGTGATGACCTGAGGGAGTGGTCTGAGAACAATGCAACGATTCACTCTGAACAGACAAATTATCACAGAGATATATTACACATCCATTTAGATGGAATCAAAGTTCCCATCAGAGAACAAGTTCCAGATACATACCAAACATGGGTGCAAAAGTGTTATTCTAAACACACATTTTAAAAGTCAGTTCTTTGGATTCTTTGTTGTTTGCAATTCAATTATTCAAAGAATGTTGTCAACTCAATCATGTGTGAGCTTGGCTCCAATGGATACATAGGGCCCTTTGTGTTTTTTGTGTGAAATGTTTGTCCAATGCGTGGTTATGTATACAAAAGGAAAAACGTCAGTGCCTGTTACTGCTTGTTTGAACGCAGCCGGCACCAGTCACTGACTTCCGAATATGTTTCTATCAGCTAGCTAGATGTAGCAGAAGATAAGAACTCAAATATACTAAAGTCATAAAAGCTTACTTATCAGGCTACTGTTGAATCATTTCCGTTTGAGTGTTCAGAGCTAGTAATCTACTGTACAGTGGCACATGCTATTAAAATGCAATAATGCAATAGTAAATCCTAACATTACTAATTGATAGAGTAAAATTAGCGTGGCCTAATTTTAATTGTTAGGCTACTATTCAGAACTGAATTGAATACTGTTAATGGATAAAAATGCATTCACAATTCATTATGCTAACTAAGGTTAAAACTAAAACAAATGATTACAGTGAGATCTCGATGACCTGCACAGGTCTAAGGCGTGTCAACTTCTCTGAACCCCTCCCTGTTCGACAACCGCCTCGTGTGTGTCCCTGGCAACCGCTCTGGCTTCTCTCCGTAGTCCCTGCCTCCTTCCCGAGGGAAGCAACGACCTGCGACCCAACAGAACACCGCGCGTCTTGGACACACTTGCCCCTTCGAAGGGCAAGCTCTTCGCGCACCTAGATGCCAAATAACCGACCATGAGCCAGGCTATCGGAGCCGTTGGCACTATGAACGACAAGTACCACCGGGCAGCCCGGGATGGCTACCTGGACCTGCTCAGAGAGGCCACTCGGAAGCAGCTCAACGCGCCCGATGAAGACGGAATGACACCGACGTTATGGGCTGCGTACCACGGCAACCTTGACGCGCTCCGGCTCATTGTGGGAAGAGGGTAAGTGTCGTTAAGTTTCCTTAGCAGCCGATAGAGCCGATAGCTTCTCTCGCAAGGCAGTAACAAGGCAACTAACTTAAAATGCAGCGCAGGTATTGCAGGTATTGGCCTACCTGTTGAAGTATCAACAAACAGGTGTGGAGGTGCATTGCTCAGAGGCAAGTTGGCAATTTGTTGTGTGCGGTATCTTCTCACTTCCTTCCGTCTGAAAAGGCAGAGTCAGAGCCATATATAGCCTAGACCAGAGACATACAATTATTATCTATATTATTATCTATATGTTTATATATATTTACGTATGGATGGTCCCAGGAATCGAACCCACTATCCTGGCATTGAGCTGCAGAAGATCACTAAAACCTCCAGTCAGCTGGTTAAAGCCCAGATTAATGTCTAGGAACAACATTTACATTCAAATGGCCACTTTAGTGCCAGCTCAGGATTTATGTCTACTAGTTTGACCCTCCTCACCCTGTTAATGTGATAGACAGCTCTCTGTGTCTCCATTTTAACAGCCTAATTACAGGCAAAGGTCACTGGCAGGAGGATGGCCTATTAACCAATACTCTCTCACACAACCATGCGGCGTGAATACTTATACTCCCATGCAAGCACGTGCACACACACACACGCACACACACATGTACGCACACACACACACCTCTATGGAAGTAGCGGTGGCAGTATTAGTATCGGGGTGTAGTGGAGCATGAATACAAGGTTGGTTCATCAATCATTACTAAATTAATCCCTCACATGTGGACCCCCATTCATTCACTGATGGTAGCTTTGATTATGAGTTGAATGTATCACAGGGCCTCCCATCCTAGGTAATAAATCCAGTTCAATTACATGAGATGCTGTTTTCATTCAGACCGACTTTTGAAAGGGCCCACTCCTCTACCACATTGTTAGCTAGCAGGTTACCACAGACTCCTGTCCTTGTGAGCTACAATAGCAGGCAGCTACAGCCAGATGACGGCTATAATCTTTGTTCCCCACACAAACCACTAGGTATACACCACCTAATCAGAAGGTCACAATACACCCGCAGCAGTCTAGCAATGGTGCCTTCTGACGGGAAACAAGAGAGACGCAGGATTTAGGAGTAAGGAGATATTATCGTTTGATAAGTCAGCTACTCTTTCAGCTACCAAAGCTCCTTTGTGCATGTGTACAGACAGTATAGGTAAAAAGCCCTCTCTTTTGTTGAAGGTTTAAGTACTGGACAAAGCAGGTGTGGATGGAAGGGCTACAATGTAGGGAGAGAGGACAGAGGAGGAGGGTAGGGAGAGAGGACAGAGGAGGAGGAGGAGGGTAGGGAGAGAGGACAGAGGAGGAGGGTAGGGAGAGAGGACAGAGGAGGAGGGGAGGGAGAGAGGACAGAGGAGGAGGGTAGGGAGAGAGGACAGAGGAGGAGAGGAGGGAGAGAGGACAGAGGAGGAGGGTAGGGTGAAGACTCTAGGGATATGTCAAGACCTTAGTGACAGGTTTATAAGGCATGATGGTAATTAAGTGTGGCGAGAGCAGTAGATATTGACGCCTGAGAGAAGCGGCAGTTACAGAGATGTAAAATAGATATTAACAGCGTAGATATGGGCTGTAGAGGAAAGGTCAAGGTGATGGATAAGACTAATAGGACAGACAGGTCCTCTAACGACACTCCCAGGGGCATTGATGCTGCACCACAGGCCCAGGCTGGTGGTAGCTGAGCTAAGGATGGACAGGACCAGAGCTGTGGTGGAGATCAGAGGGCATGCTAGAAGGTTAAAGCAGTTTGCATACTACTGTAACTTAGCAATGCTGATCTGCTCCTACCTCTTCTCTGCGTTATACAGGCCTCTTTCTATGTCTGATCTAGAAGGTACAAGGAAAAGAATGGAGCTGAACATATAGGTCCGGGTGGTTTTCCAGATCCAGATTATTAGACAAAATCTTGGACTAAAAAGCACTGAATGGAGATGCTCTGACTGGGGAACATATTTCAAAATATTTTCATCTCTTGGCTGTCCTGTTGATAGTCAGATCTCTTGGCTGTCCTGTTGAATGTCAGATCTCTTGGCTGTCCTGTTGAATGTCAGATCTCTTGGCTGTCCTGTTGATAGTCAGATCTCTTGGCTGTCCTGTTGAATGTCAGATCTCTTGGCTGTCCTGTTGATAGTCAGATCTCTTGGCTGTCCTGTTGATAGTCAGATCTCTTGGCTGTCCTGTTGATAGTCAGATCTCTTGGCTGTCCTGTTGATAGTCAGATCTCTTGGCTGTCCTGTTGATAGTCAGATCTCTTTGATGCACATTGATGATGATGACGATGCACATTTAACCTGTAAATGCACGAATGATCAAATGTGTTAGTATGTTCATCAAGGAGGGGTCAGAAAACGAATTATTAAGACAGAGTTCGACTACCTTATGTCAGGATCTGGGGTCGTATGTAGAGTTTCAGAGTAGGAGTGCTAATTCAGGATCAGTTTTGTATTTTCGATCATAATGAGTACGATTATATGGACTGGGGGGACCTGATACTAGATCAGTTTGTACAGACAGGCAAGAAGTAGAAATCAGAGTCAAGTGTAGAGCAGCCAGGGGCGCGTTCATCAGGACGCAACGTTTTTTTTTGGGGGGGGTAGATCAGCTTAATATTGCAGATGGATTGTAACTTCCATCAATGTAATTGTCTGCATCACTTCCAATCCCCCATATTTTTACATACACATACACATACATATACATATATATATATATACATATACATATATATACACACATACACACACCCACATACATACATACATACACATACATATCCTTTAAAAATATATATATATTCCCCTTTATTACTTTCCAACCCCGCCACCCTTTCCCTACTTGGGGTAAACTAGTGAACAACAATGCTTAGGCCTCTACTTCCAGCTTATACTTACTATCTACATTTTATGGACACAGTCAATTTTACAATAATTATATTTTGGTTGTTTTTTCTCCTGAACTTCTTCTACTCTCAACCACTCCGATCATTTTCATGATGTCCATCCGGTTTGCTTCTATATGCCATATCTTTCTAACTGTGTCCTTTCACAAAAGCTCCCAACCTACAACCCATATACTTATTATGGACACAGTATGCTTACATTATTAGTTATCTTGTTATTATTTGTTGTTAGTTGTTATTAGTCCCATCCTTCAATTCCATTCAACACCTCCCATATATCTTTTAACACCATCCATATAGGATTTCTATTTGCCATATATATTTCAACTGTACTGTGATGTCTTACAGGACGCAACGTTTTGGAACGTTCAGATAGAAATATGCTATTTAGAACAAACATGCCTCTCTCTGACATGTAGTATGAATCACAACTGCTCTATTCATGGCATTTCTATCTGCAACGTTCGACAACGTTTGGCAACTGAACATGGCACAGGTGTTGACCTTGTGGCGCTCTGGGGTCACGGCTTCTCTGGGTGTCTGTGAGAGAAAAGACTCTCAGTCCATGTGTTGAATAATACATGGTAACATCGCTGTAATTTTTCACCTGCACCTCCTCAATTATTAATTACACCACAGCCACACTGGGCCAGATGGGCGAGGGCAACACAGGAAGGGGAGGGGCTCTGACATGCAAAGCAGGAAGTGAAATATAATTGTCATCTCATGACATCCTTGTGTTGTGTAATGTTTACGTACTTTCGTGAAAAGACCACTCACTGTTTGAGGGTATATATTTCACTGTGTATTTATTTAAAGGTATAGTTTAAATTGCAGAGTCATGGTCTGTAGTCAGTAGAGTAGAAATGGTAGTCAGCGGTACCGTAGAACTGAAAACGACATGATGAGGTCACCCAATTGGGTCATCTTACTTCCTTAGTTTTAGTGTAATGTGAAAGAGGATATAGGCATAGCTAAGCAGAGGTGGGGTTGATTTAGTCTGTTCTGTAAACCTGTTGATTTAGTCTGTTCTGTAAACCTGATGATTTAGTCTGTTCTGTAAACCTGTTGATTTAGTCTGTTCTGTAAACCTGTTGATTTAGTCTGTTCTGTAAACCTGTTGATTTAGTCTGTTCTGTAAACCTGTTGATTTAGTCTGTTCTGTAAACCTGTTGATTTACAGAGTCATTATCAGGTGACAGAAGAATAGCACACCCTGTGTCACACACATACAGTAGGTGTACACACTATGGCTCAGTTTCCCCGGAACCAGATTAAGTCTATTCCTGGAAGGAAATCGAGCATGTTTTTTGTTGTTGTCCAGAAGTAGCAGTAATCTGGATCTAGGAAAGTATCTGTCAACCAGTTGTAATGGACGGCCTACGCTGCAGCAGGGGTAAAAGGCCTGAGGGAGTTTTATTATGTACTGTCTTTTTAAGAGGTGACCCTGACAAGTGTGATATCTGGGGCAACACGCCGCTCCACCTGGGCGCCGCCAACGGCCACCACAACTGCCTGTCCTTCCTGGTGTCGTTCGGCGCCAACGTGTGGTGCCTGGACAACGACTACCACACGCCCCTCGACATGGCCGCCACCAAGAGCCACATGGGCTGTGTCCGATACCTGGACTCCATCGCCGCCAAGCAGTCTGTCCTCAACCCCAAGGTGAGGTGTCAAGGAGCAATGACAAGGAACGGTCATCGGATCAATTTTGACCTGATCAAATGCATGAAGAGACTTTAGTGAGACTACTAAATTACCAATGATATGTAGGCTACGTGTGCCGTTTTTAAATGTATGTAGTTGTGTCCTTGAGCTGTTCTTGTCTATTAATGTTCTGTATTATGTATAATATGTATATATAATATGCCATTTAGCAGACGCTTTTATCCAAAGCGACTTACAGTCATGCGTGCATACATTATTTTTTTTTGTGTATGGGTGGTCCCGGGGATCGAACCCACTACCTTGGCGTTACAAGCGCCGTGCTCTACCAGCTGAGCTACAGAGGACCACGTCATGTCATGTTTCATGTTTTGTGTGGACCCCAGGAAGAGTAGCTGCTGCTTTTGCAACAGCTAATGGGGATCCTAATAAAATACAAATACCAATTTTATACCAGTAGGTTGTTAAAAATATATTTTAACAAAATATTTGTATCTATTTTAACAAAATATTTGTATCTGATTTATATTTCAGTTAATTGTTTAAATTATATTTTTTATACACTGAGTAAACCAAACATTCGGAACACCTTCCTAATATTGAGTTGCAAACTCAAACCGGTGCGCCTGGCACCAACTGCCATACCCCGTTCAAAGGCACTTCATGGCACACATTCACAATCCATTTGTCAAATGTCTCAAGGCTTAAAAATCCTTCTTTAAACAGTCTCCTCTCCTTCATCTACACTGATTGAAGTGGATTTAACAAGTGACATCAATAAGGGATCATAGCTTTCACCTGGATTCACCTGGTCAGTCTATGTCATGGAAAGATGTTCTTAATGTTTTATATACTCAGTTTTTAATTGTATAGCCTAAACTGCAATGGTGTATTTGTGACATTTAAATAGTGAATAAATAAATGTACCTCTCCTATAAGCTGGTGAGCAAGCTGAAAGACAGAGCGTTCCGCGCCGCAGAGAGGAGGATTAAGGACTGTGTGAAGATGCAGCAGAAACATCACCAGCGGCTGGAGAGGAAGTTCCTGAAGGAGAGCGTAGTGTCGGATAACTCCGACGCCATGAGTTTCTCTAGTTATAACAGCAGCACGCTAGGCCGCAAGCTTCCTCAGTTCAACACGGTCACTTCCAACATGCCATACTCACAGGTCAGAGGTCAAAAGCATTTCTTCCCTGCTACTTCACTGTCAATTTCTCATGGACGTGTTTCATATGATTTTGATAGTCAACGGCAGTTTGAGTAAATCATTTGATATTATTTTACGTTCCCAGATGAATAAGTTCATGAGTAAGCGCAGGTATTTTCAGCATTTGATCATTGTCCTTTTTCATGTGTCAAACTCTGTCTTGCTTTAGACATTTATTAAATGATCTGTTTAATGTCATCTCCTGAGTCCACGTTTCTATCTTTGCAATCTACATAGGCCACTCTACACTCCACAGCCAAGGGTAGGACCAAGATTCAGAAAAAATTAGAGAAGAAGAAACAGGTGGACGGCACCTTCAAGATCTACGAGGATGGGAGGAAGAGTGTTCGCTCGCTGTCTGGCCTTCAGCTAGGTCAGGACGTCATGTTCCTCAAGCAGGTAACAAAGTAGCTAGGTGGAGACAACAGAGGTTCTGACTAACGGAAAATCAACTTTATATTAAAATAAACGCACTCTATACTTCCAAACATTAAATAGAGAACCCATTACATTTCCCACAGGCTTAGTGCTGAAACCTGGGTTCTCTCCATTAAAATGGGTTCTCTTCATTGATGTTCCTTCAACAGGGCACCTACGCCAACTCCAAGGACTGCTCGCGCCTCAACATCCGGGACATGTTCCCTCACCACGGCAACAACCACGATCACCATGACAACGACCACTACGATGATGACGATGACCGTGCCGACACCATCTCCCACATCTCCCGTGCCATCAGTGACCCAGGTCTCCACGAGGCCGCCTACTCCGAGATCAGCGCTGACTCGGGCCGCGACTCCCTCTTCACCCGGCCCGGTCTTGGAACCATGGTGTTCCGACGGAACTACGTCTCCGGCGGTCTCTTCGGCATCGGAGCCCGGGACGAGGGTTCCGTGGCAGGCTCCGAGCCGGTGGGGCGTGCCCCTAACGTCCGCCTCCGCGGCCGTCTCCCACGGCGCCAGCCCAGCCTGGACGATGCAATAGAGATAGACAGCATCGGCAGCGCCCTGAGCCTCCAGGAGAGGAACCTGCAGGAGCTGCCCTGGGAGGAGGCTGACGTGGGCCTGGACGAGGAGCTGGAGCCTGAGAGCGGACCCCTGGAGACCTTCCTGGCCTCCCAGAGCCTAGGGGAGTTCATGCCCATCTTCAGGAGGGAGAAGATTGACCTGGAAGCCCTGCTGCTCTGCTCAGACCAGGACCTGACCTCCATACACATCCCCCTGGGACCCAGGAAGAAGCTGCTAGAGGCCTGTAAGAGACGACTGAACACCCTGGACGAACCAGAGAGCATCAAAGACACTGAGCTCTGAAGGTCAGTATTACTGTATAAATTACTATATTAAGTCTATGACAGGCAAAGCACGTTACTTTGGCTCAAACAGCAGAAGGAATCAAGGACACTGAGCAAGGACACTGAGATGGTCAGTACAACAGACTTCCTTCCTATGTGTTTGTAGCTGATAGATAAATAGGGCCATCTAGTGGAGCTGTATAGTAAAACACCTGTGATTGAAATACATGTTGACTATTAGTAAAATTTATTTCCTCGATATGAAAAGTCAATTTCTAGAACAGAGATCATACTGTATGTATGTTGTTTTGTTAATCCACAGAGAGATGACATGGTGACATCTGGATACGGTACTGTTATTCAAGATGACACACATAGCTGTGGTCCTGCCTGACTATCAGCTCTAGTCCATGGAGAGCTGTGGTCCAGTCTGACTATCAGCTCTAGTCCATGGACAGCTGTGGTCCTGCCTGACTATCAGCTCTAGTCCATGGACAGCTGTGGTCCTGCCTGACTATCAGCTCTAGTCCATGGAGAGCTGTGGTCCTGTCTGACTATCAGCTCTAGTCCATGGAGAGCTGTGGTCCTGTCTGACTATTAGCTCTAGTCCATGGACAGCTGTGGTCCTGTCTGACTATCAGCTCTAGTCCATGGACAGCTGTGGTCCTGTCTGACTATCAGCTCTAGTCCATGGAGAGCTGTGGTCCTGTCTGACTATCAGCTCTAGTCCATGGACAGCTGTGGTCCTGTCTGACTATCAGCTCTAGTCCATGGACAGCTGTGGTCCTGCCTGACTATCAGCTCTAGTCCATGGAGAGCTGTGGTCCTGTCTGACTATCAGCTCTAGTCCATGGAGAGCTGTGGTCCTGTCTGACTATCAGCTCTAGTCCATGGACAGCTGTGGTCCTGCCTGACTATCAGCTCTAGTCCATGGACAGCTGTGGTCCTGTCTGACTATCAGCTCTAGTCCATGGAGAGCTGTGGTCCTGTCTGACTATCAGCTCTAGTCCATGGAGAGCTGTGGTCCTGTCTGACTATCAGCTCTAGTCCATGGAGAGCTGTGGTCCTGTCTGACTATCAGCTCTAGTCCATGGAGAGCTGTGGTCCTGCCTGACTATCAGCTCTAGTCCATGGAGAGCTGTGGTCCTGTCTGACTATCAGCTCTAGTCCATGGAGAGCTGTGGTCCTGTCTGACTATCTGCTCTAGTCCATGGAGTCCTGAGATTAGGATTATCCACACAGAGCTGTGTGCCTGCCTGACTAATGCCTCTACCCAGGGACAGCGCTCCCTGCCTGGGGACACAGAGAACATTACACTGGGTCTGGTTGAGTCCCTAGGGTCCTGGTGCCGTGCATGAGAGGACGTCTTTAGTTACACACCACAATGTTCTGGCAGGGCCAGGTGTGCCGTGGGACAGGTGTGCCGTGGACCATGTGTGCGGTGGGACAGGTGTGCCGTGGGCCAGGTGTACGGTGGGCCAGGTGTGCCGTGGGCCAGGTGTACCGTGGGCCAGGTGTACCGTGGGCCAGGTGTACCGTGGGACGGTGCCCACTCACTCACTAACACTGGCACAGGACATTGTATTTAGGAATGATTCTCCCCACTCACAGATGCAGAAACACGCTCACATGTTGCCCATATGGAATACCGTCGTTCATTTGCAACTGAGCATTTGATCATGTTTTTGTCTATATATTTGTTGCTTACGTGTAAATGTTATTTATGTATTTATTATTTATTTATCGAACATGTTTTATTTATGGTTTATTACAGATATTACTGTACAGTTCTGTTACTTTAGTATGTATAATAGTGGTACTATAGTTAGCTCAGATGAAAAGCTGACCAAAGGAGTAAACCCTGTCTTATCCCTGTTACATATATGAGCTGTGTCCCAAATGTGCACCCTATTCCCAACATAGTGCACTACTTTTGGCAAGGGCCCATAAGGATCTGGTAAATAGTAGTGCGCTGTGTAAGGAATAGGGTACCATTTGGGACGTAGCCACGTTTCTTTTTAAGGACAGTTTGCGTTTTTTAATGAAGATACTGGAACGTGAGGTTATCAGTCAGTCAGTCAGTCTGTCTGTGTCTGCATCCCAAGTAGCACTCTATCCCCTATGTAGTGCATTACTTTTGCACAGGGCCCATAGGGCTCTGGTCAAATGTAGTGCACTATATAGGGAACAGGGTGCCATTTGGGACGCACTCTGTCTGTGCCAAGGTAAACGTTATCTCCGGTTGCTCCGGGCCTCCAGTTCGGGATATAGCGTTTCACAAGAGGTCTGCCTGTGGACTGATGGACTGAAGGACTGGTGGACTGGTGTGTATGACTGTGCATGAATGTGTTTGTATGTAACTTCAATGATTATGTATGCATAAATGTATGCACTCACTACTGTAAGTCGGATATGTGTGGATACAACCTTTGGAATACAACATAAGTCATGTTTGTATGTACTCTCACCCACAACAGTTATTAAACATGTTTATTACAATTAATGAAGTAACTTTTTTGACACTGATTGTTAATATCTTGGTCATTGCAACTGTAACTACTCTACAAAGATGATTCAGCTGGGTAGGTCTTCCTGCTGTCTCCGTCACCAGTGTTACAGTTTGATAACATGACTGACAGCTCCTGTTCTGATTAGAACAAGACAGAGTTGATGTAGCGGGAAGAATGGAGGTCTGTAGGATGGAGGTCTGTAGGATGGAGGTCTGTAGGATGGAGGTCTGTAGGATGGAGGTCTGTAGGATGGAGGTCTGTAGGATGGAGGTCTGTATGTCTGATAGGCTAGTGCTCTTATGTTCCCTGGGTCGTGTTCAATTAGAGAGAAAATATTTTATATTTTGTAATACCTGAACTTGTCCAATTAAAAACAGATATTTTAGTTTTCTGTTGCAAAACATTTTGCCACAGTGTGCCCAATTGAACACTACCCTGCACTCTGCTGAACAGTTTTAGTGGTTGTCCAGTTCACTCAGGATCTCTCCAGCCCTCCTATTCCCTTAAATCATTAAGAGCACTGCAGCCAATATGGCACCTGGCCAGCCCAGAACACTGGCCAACAGTCCATTAAAACACTCATCTTCTCATCTCTCTATCCCTCTCTCTCTCTCTCTCTCTCTCTCTCTCTCTCTCTCTCTCTCTCTCTCTCTCTCTCTCTCTCTCTCTCTCTCTCTCTCTCTCTCTCTCTCTCTCCCCCTCTCTCTCTCTCTCCCCCCTCTCTCTCTCCCCCCTCTCTCTCTCTCTCTCTCTCCCCCTCTCTCTCTCTCTCCCCCTCTCTCTCTCTCCCCCCTCTCTCTCTCTCTCTCTCTCTCTCTCTCTCTCACAGTGAGCACTAAGCAGTTGCTGCTAATCTTCTCCTCCTGCCTTAGCCCCCCTTTCCCCAACTCCTCCTCCTCCTTTCCCAGGCCCTCTGCCAAGGTTACAACAGGGATGGGAGAGGGAGGAGAGAAGAGAAGAGAAGAGAGGGGGAGGGGAAACCAGGACTGCAGGGGAGGAGCTTCGGTGAAGAGAGAGAGAGAGAAAGTGGGAAACAGCAGCAGAAGCAGCGGCAGGGTGTAGAGTTGTGTGTGTCCCTGCAGTATGCATGGCTTTGTGTGTGTATATCTAGTGTGTAGTGTGTGACACAGGGACCTGCCCCGGCTCACTCAACTCACACCCACAGGAGACACATGACGTCCCCAGAGCTGCTGCTGCTAACCATCCCAAGGCTGAGTATTAAACCAGGGACTGCACTACAGGAACAACCTGACAAGGACAGAGGAGAGGAGAGAGAGAACACAGCATCTAGGAGGAGGAGAGAGAGAGAGAACACAACATCTAGGAGGAGGAGAGAGAGAGAGAACACAACATCTAGGAGGAGGAGAGGAGAGAGAGAACACAGCATCTAGGAGGAGGAGAGAGAGAGAGAACACAGCATCTAGGAGGAGGAGAGAGAGAGAGAGAACACAGCATCTAGGAGGAGGAGAGAGAGAACACAGCATCTAGGAGGAGGAGAGAGAGAGAGAGAACACAGCATCTAGGAGGAGGAGAGAGAGAGAGAACACAACATCTAGGAGGAGGAGAGAGAGAGAGAACACAGCATCTAGGAGGAGGAGAGAGAGAGAACACAGCATCTAGGAGGAGGAGAGAGAGAGAGAACACAGCATCTAGGAGGAGGAGAGAGAGAGAACACAGCATCTAGGAGGAGGAGAGAGAGAGAACACAGCATCTAGGAGGAGGAGAGAGAGAGAACACAGCATCTAGGAGGAGGAGAGAGAGAGAGAACACAGCATCTAGGAGGAGGAGAGAGAGAGAGAGAGAGAGAGAGAACACAGCATCTAGGAGGAGGAGAGAGAGAGAACACAGCATCTAGAGGAGGAGGAGAGAGAGAGAGAGAGAGAGAGAGAGAGAGAGAGAGAACACAGCATCTAGGAGGAGGAGAGAGAGAGAACACAGCATCTAGGGAGGAGGAGAGAGAGAGAACACAGCATCTAGGAGGAGGAGAGAGAGAGAACACAGCATCTAGGAGGAGGAGAGAGAGAGAGAACACAGCATCTAGGAGGAGGAGAGAGAGAGAACACAGCATCTAGGAGGAGGAGAGAGAGAGAACACAGCATCTAGGAGGAGGAGAGAGAGAGAGAACACAGCATCTAGGAGGAGAGAGAGAGAGAGAACACAGCATCTAGGAGGAGGAGAGAGAGAGAACACAGCATCTAGGAGGAGGAGAGAGAGAGAGAACACAGCATCTAGGAGGAGGAGAGAGAGAGAACACAGCATCTAGGAGGAGGAGAGAGAGAGAGAACACAGCATCTAGGAGGAGGAGAGAGAGAGAACACAGCATCTAGGAGGAGGAGAGAGAGAGAACACAGCATCTAGGAGGAGGAGAGAGAGAGAACACAGCATCTAGGAGGAGGAGAGAGAGAGAACACAGCATCTAGGAGGAGGAGAGAGAGAACACAGCATCTAGGAGGAGGAGAGAGAGAGAGAGAGAGAGAACAGCGTGTTGGAGAAGAGGAGGGGAGGAGAAGGAGAGAGGAGAAGGGGAGTGCACACCACAGCTTGTAGGAGGAGAAAAGGAAGGTGAGAACTGTTGGAGTGGTTCTAAAGGGGTTGAACTTCTCAGAAGGGGCCTCCTGCCAAGTAAAACGTTGCACCCTGCCATGCTTACTTCAGTCCGGACCCTTTGTGTTCAGGGTACAATGTGCAGGCTGCTACTCTCCTCAGAGTCTGGCTGATGTCTATGAGTCCGTCCATACAGCCGCTGCACACACCGAGCACTGTCGCTTTTACTGTAGTTTGTTGTCGGTCAGGAGGGAGGCACAAAGGGAGCTGAAATGCAGAATGTTCCGGAGGAGTGGAGGGAAGAACAGAGCGTTGGAGGAGGAGGAGAGAATGATGTTAAACCCTGGGAGGGGAGAGAGGCCTTATTCCTAACAAACACTGGTAACTCCAAACAGGACATGGACAAGCGGAAAGAGACCGGGGTTAAGGAGAGGGGGAAGGAGAACGGAGAGATGATGAATGGAGGGGGGAAGGGGATGGAGGGGACGGATAAAGAATCGCTGATGATGGAGCTGACCCGTCTGGTTCAGAAGACAGTGAAGGAGAGTAGCTGGTGGGAGAGGAGAGGCATCGACATCACTATCCTGGCCCTCGCCTTTCTCCTGCTACCCCCAGGTAATCTATACACCTGTCTCACACAATTCATACACCGGTCTCACACACTTCATGCACCTGTCTCACACACTTCATACACCTGTCTCACACGCTTCATACACCTGTCTCACACACTTCATACACCTTCTCACACACTTTATAGCCTTTGTTATTATACAGTATATTTATATAGTGTAGGTTTACCACATTTAGTTCATCCTACCCCCAGGTAAGACATCTACCTGCACACCGCAATACATACACCTGTCTCACAGACTTTATAGTGGTCCTCTCTGCCTCAGTTGGTAGAGCATGGCACTTGCAATGCCTGGATCGTGGGTTTGATTGCCGCTGGATCCACCCATACGTAAAAATGTATGCACACGTGACTGTAAGTCGCTTTGGATAAAAGTATCTGCTAAATGGCTTATTATATTATATCATTTTTTAAAGGTAAATATAAAGCATAGTTTTACCACGTTCAGTTCACCATACCCCCAGGTAAGACACCTGTCTTACAACGGCAAAACTGCTTGAAATGACGTATTTTCAAACAATTTTGCTCACTGGGTTTTAACCTGGTTTTAACCAGATTGAACGATGGGTTCATTAGTGAGAGTAACATTTAGTCTGTTCCAACCAGGCTAACACGTTATAGTCCTTATAAAGGTACAAATAGGTTTGTATTTACCACATCCTGTGTGACATGCAGATTTGTTGTAAATACACAGGAAGAAGGGAAGTGAGAAATCCACTGTACTAAAACATGGAGGATTATGGCTGTAACTTAATCCCAGATTTCAGTCACCTGGCCAAACAAGGTTCTCCACGGGGGAAGGGTCAGGACCAGAAACTCATAGCACGTGCTTGATAGCAGAATAGAATGTTCGGGGAAGCTGTTCTAGAATGTGTTTCAGATGGCAGGAGTAGAGTGGAGTGGAACTGTGTTGCAAAATTGTCTATTGAGATCTGTCAAACTATCTTATGCTTATTTATGTAGCCTGGTCCCAGATCTGTTTGGCATGACAATGACCATAGCAGTTGGCAAGACATCCAAAAACGGATCTGGGACCAGGCTAATGCTAATGGCTAGATGTTTACCCGTTCTACATTCCATAATGTGGAATATTTGCATCTAGAACAAACTGTGTAAACTTTCCACCCTTTGTTTGACCCCGTTTCCTCCCCTCTCCTTCCCCATATCCCTCTCTCCTCATCTCTTTCTCTCCTCAACTACATCTCCCCTTCTCCATTTCTCCTCCAGCCTTTCTGCTGCTGGGCTCGTCCCAGGTCCTGGTGTTTGTCCTGGGCATGGTGCTTATGGGGGTGTCCCATGCTGTCATCACCATCAAGGGAACCCACCTGGCCAGCCACGGATCGCTGAGCGAGTCCCCTGCCTGGGCCGAGGTCTGGGCTGTGTTCTTCATAGAGGTAAGAGAGAGTGAGAGTGAGAGGGGTTGGGGGGGCATAACTGATGTAATTTCAGCTAGTAATTCAGCTGTCTGTCTGTCCAGGTGTGTGGGTCGTTCACAGCGAGGGCAGGTGTAACAGGCCACATTAAGATGCATCATGCCCACACCAACGTGATCGGCCTGGGTGACTCCAGCACATGGAAGATACCCTGTCTACCCCGGAGCGTCTACCTGTTCATTGCACCCCTGGCTGTACCCATCATCACTCCTCTGGTGGCACTAGGTGAGGCACAGACAGGGTCTGTGTGTGTGTGTGTGTGTGTGTGTGTGTGTGTGTGTGTGTGTGTGTGTGTGTTTCCAGGTGTAGCGTCTACCAGTGCACTATGTAAGATACATAATGCTTAGTCGCTGTTAGGTTGCTGTTGTGTTGAAACAGGGACATGTTGATACCTGTGTTAAGCTAATCATGTTTGAAAGGCTGACAGAATAACATGTTATTGTTTAGGCCCCTTATTATTTACATTGATATCTTCACTCCAGGCTGTGATGGTGGAACTGTCTCTCTCTGGTCCCTGTCCCTGTCTCTCTCTGGTCCCTGTCTCTGTCTCTCTCTGGTCCCTGTCCCTGTCTCTCTCTGGTCCCTGTCCCTGTCTCTCTCTGGTCCCTGTCTCTGTCTCTATCTGGTCCCTGTCCCTGTCTCTCTCTGGTCCCTGTCCCTGTCTCTCTCTGGTCCCTGTCCCTGTCTCTCTCTGGTCCCTGTCCCTGTCTCTATCTGGTCCCTGTCCCTGTCTCTCTCTGGTCCCTGTCCCTGTCTCTCTCTGGTCCCTGTCCCTGTCTCTATCTGGTCCCTGTCCCTGTCCCTGTCTCTCTCTGGTCCCTGTCTCTGGTCCCTGTCCCTGTCTCTCTCTGGTCCCTGTCCCTGTCTCTCTCTGGTCCCTGTCCCTGTCTCTATCTGGTCCCTGTCTCTGTCCCTGTCTCTCTCTGGTCCCTGTCCCTGTCTCTCTCTGGTCCCTGTCCCTGTCTCTATCTGGTCCCTGTCCCTGTCCCTGTCTCTCTCTGGTCCCTGTCCCTGTCTCTATCTGGTCCCTGTCCCTGTCTCTCTCTGGTCCCTGTCCCTGTCTCTCTCTGGTCCCTGTCCCTGTCTCTCTCTGGTCCCTGTCCCTGTCTCTCTCTGGTCCCTGTCCCTGTCTCTCTCTGGTCCCTGTCCCTGTCTCTCTCTGGTCCCTGTCCCTGTCTCTCTCTGGTCCCTGTCCCTGTCCCTGTCTCTCTCTGGTCCCTGTCCCTGTCTCTATCTGGTCCCTGTCCCTGTCCCTGTCTCTCTCTGGTCCCTGTCTCTGGTCCCTGTCCCTGTCTCTCTCTGGTCCCTGTCCCTGTCTCTCTCTGGTCCCTGTCCCTGTCTCTCTCTGGTCCCTGTCCCTGTCTCTCTCTGGTCCCTGTCCCTGTCTCTCTCTGGTCCCTGTCCCTGTCTCTCTCTGGTCCCTGTCTCTGTCTCTGGTCCCTGTCCCTGTCTCTCTCTGGTCCCTGTCCCTGTCTCTCTCTGGTCCCTGTCTCTGTCTCTCTCTGGTCCCTGTCCCTGTCTCTCTCTGGTCCCTGTCCCTGTCTCTCTCTGGTCTCTGTCCCTGTCTCTCTCTGGTCCCTGTCCCTGTCCCTGTCTCTCTCTGGTCCCTGTCCCTGTCTCTCTCTGGTCCCTGTCCCTGTCTCTCTCTGGTCCCTGTCCCTGTCTCTCTCTGGTCCCTGTCTGTCTCTCTCTGGTCCCTGTCCCTGTCTCTCTCTGGTCCCTGTCTCTGTCTCTGGTCCCTGTCCCTGTCTCTCTCTGGTCCCTGTCCCTGTCTCTCTCTGGTCCCTGTCTCTGTCTCTCTCTGGTCCCTGTCCCTGTCTCTCTCTGGTCCCTGTCTCTGTCTCTGGTCCCTGTCCCTGTCTCTCTCTGGTCCCTGTCCCTGTCTCTCTCTGGTCCCTGTCTCTGTCTCTGGTCCCTGTCCCTGTCTCTATCTGGTCCCTGTCCCTGTCTCTGTCCCTGTCCCTGTCTCTCTCTGGTCCCTGTCCCTGTCTCTCTCTGGTCCCTGTCTCTGTCCCTGTCTCTCTCTGGTCCCTGTCCCTGTCTCTCTCTGGTCCCTGTCTCTGTCTCTCTCTGGTCCCTGTCCCTGTCTCTCTCTGGTCCCTGTCTCTGTCTCTGGTCCCTGTCCCTGTCTCTCTCTGGTCCCTGTCCCTGTCTCTCTCTGGTCCCTGTCTCTGTCTATCTTTGGTCCCTGTCCCTGTCTCTCTATGGTCCCTGTCTCTGTCTCTGGTCCCTGTCCCTGTCTCTCTCTGGTCCCTGTCCCTGTCTCTCTCTGGTCCCTGTCCCTGTCTCTCTCTGGTCCCTGTCTCTGTCTCTCTCTGGTCCCTGTCCCTGTCTCTCTCTGGTCCCTGTCCCTGTCTCTCTCTGGTCTCTGTCCCTGTCTCTCTCTGGTCCCTGTCCCTGTCCCTGTCTCTCTCTGGTCCCTGTCCCTGTCTCTCTCTGGTCCCTGTCTCTGTCTCTGGTCCCTGTCCCTGTCTCTATCTGGTCCCTGTCCCTGTCTCTGTCCCTGTCCCTGTCTCTCTCTGGTCCCTGTCTCTGTCCTTGTCTCTCTCTGGTCCCTGTCCCTGTCCCTGTCTCTATCTGGTCCCTGTCCCTGTCTCTGTCCCTGTCCCTGTCTCTCTCTGGTCCCTGTCTCTGTCCCTGTCTCTCTCTGGTCCCTGTCCCTGTCCCTGTCTCTCTCTGGTCTCTGTCTCTGTCCCTGTCTCTCTCTGGTCCCTGTCCCTGTCCCTGTCTCTCTCTGGTCCCTGTCCCTGTCTCTGTGTCTCTGCCCCTGTACCTGCCTCTACCTGTCTCTGTCCCCTGACACTGTCCCTGTCTCTGTGTCTCTGTCCCTGCCTCTTTACCTGTCTCTGTCTCTGTCCCTGTCTCTGTCCCCGTCCCTGTCTCTGTCTCTGTCCCTATCTCTGTCTCTGTCCCTGTCTCTGTCCTTATCTTTGCTCCTGTCTCTGTCCCCGTCCCTGTCTCTGTCCCTATCTCTGTCTCTGTCCCTGTCTCTGTCCTTATCTTTGTTCCTGTCCCTGTCTCTGTCCTTGTCCTCTCTGTACCTGTCTCTGTCCTTGTCTATGTCCCTGTCTTTGTTCCTGTCTCTGTCTCTGTCCCTGCCTCTTTACCTGTCTCTGTCCCTGCCTCTTTACCTGTCTCTGTCCCTGCCTCTTTACCTGTCTCTGTCCCTGCCTCTTTACCTGTCTCTGTCCCTGCCTCTTTACCTGTCTCTGTCCCTGTCTCTGTCCCTGCCTCTTTACCTGTCTCTGTCCCTGCCTCTTTACCTGTCTCTGTCCCTGTCTCTGTCCCTGCCTCTTTACCTGTCTCTGTCCCTGCCTCTTTACCTGTCTCTGTCCCTGCCTCTTTACCTGTCTCTGTCCCTGTCCCTGCCTCTTTACCTGTCTCTGTCCCTGCCTCTTTACCTGTCTCTGTACCTGCCTCTTTACCTGTCTCTGTCCCTGTCCCTGCCTCTTTACCTGTCTCTGTCTCTGTCTTTGTCCTTATCTCTGTCCCTGTCCCTGCCTCTTTACCTGTCTCTGTCCCTGCCTCTTTACCTGTCTCTGTCCCTGTCTCTGTCCCTGCCTCTTTACCTGTCTCTGTCCCTGCCTCTTTACCTGTCTCTGTCCCTGTCTCTGTCCCTGCCTCTTTACCTGTCTCTGTCCCTGCCTCTTTACCTGTCTCTGTCCCTGCCTCTTTACCTGTCCCTGTCCCTGCCTCTTTACCTGTCTCTGTCCCTGCCTCTTTACCTGTCTCTGTCCCTGCCTCTTTACCTGTCTCTGTCCCTGTCCCTGCCTCTTTACCTGTCTCTGTCTCTGTCTTTGTCCTTATCTCTGTCCCTGTCCCTGTCTCTGTTATGTGACTGTATCTGACTGTGTGTTGTAACTGATTGTGTGTATCCCTGACTATGACTGTTTCTAACTGTGTTGTCCCCAGGCGCGTTCGAGTGGATCCCTTTTGTCAATTTACCATAATGCAACATACCTTTCAAAGTGTGTTACATTATGGGGAGAAAGACTCTCAGAGTTGGGCCTACATATCGACTGCATGAACTTTACAAAAATCATGTGATCAAAGGTCATGAAGTTTTGACTGCAAGTTTCTGCAGTTGCTCTTCCCCAACTTCATCCTGCAGCCATCGTCTGCATTGTGGGAGGCTCTATTGTCAACCAATCATTAGGCAGTTTTTTAAAATCCATACGAACTTGACCAAAGACATGACTGAAACAGGAACCGACTTTGCCGCGTCTCATGTATACAGTGGATATAAAAACAAATGCATGTGATATTTGAGGCTCTCTCTCACACCAATTGATTGTACAATGTACACGCATATAGTTTGTGAGTGTGTGATATGGGGGTTGGAGACATGTTTAATTTAGACATTATAAAGAAACACTCTTCTAAACAACACTGCCATGTTGCACTGAGCCTTGCAGTTGGGCTCCACAGTGGCGCAGCGGTCTAAGGCACTGCATCTCAGTGCTAGAGGCGTCACTACAGACCCCCTGGTTCGATTCCAGGCTGCCTAGTTAAATAAAGGTTAAATAAAATTACAAAAACAACTGTCGCAGATGCACCTCCCCCCCGACTACACTCCTTAACCTGTCTACGGTCGGTTGCTTTCGCCTTACCACTCAAAACACTTCCTGTCTGTGTGTGTAGGTCAGCTGAAGGACCACTCGGTGAGCCAGGCCCTGAGGACAGTCCTGATGGTGTTCCTGGGGTTTTACTCTCAGTACTGGCTACTGATCCATGTCTCTGGGTTCCAGGGTCCATACAGCAGCCTCCTCTGCATGCTGCTCTGCAGGGCCATGTTCTCCATACCCTACATACACGTTAATGTCTTCCAGGTGAGCACACACACACACACACACACACTTGACTAAATATAACATCAACGTTAGTAATAAATGGGTAGTTGGTGATTTGGACATTATTTTGGGTTGAGTAGTATTTGGGTCAAAGTGTTAAATCAGTCTTTTCGTAGAGAAAGCTCAGCCCCTCACGCTTCACAATGCAGCATTGTGTCCTCACAGCTTCTACCGGGAATTCTAACATTTCAGGCAGTTCAAGGGCTACAGAAGAATAAAAACTATTCATGCATGATTTTCCCAGACGGAGCCTTTCGTTTCCAGTCTATTGTTGTTAACGAGTACAAAAGGTTTTGAAGTGGGATTTAAAATGAAACAGCGGTTATTGATGTAGCTAAAACCCACGGGTAGAGGTGGGGAGGGAACTCTCGTGTCAAAAGTAGTGCACTATAATGGAAATACCGTGCAATTTGGGATGCAGCCCTTACGTTCTTCAGGGTGGAGTAGTGAATGTGAAGGAGAAACCTTTTCCCCTATAGTATGTTGTTGTTCTGTTTGTGTTGTTGTTTCCGTCCACGCCCGGTACTCCCAACTGTGGCTGTCCCTCCCTGGCCCTGTACTGTTGACACCATTGCAGAGGTATGGAACTCAATGGTGGGCCCATAGAGATGAATAATATAATGTCTATGGGTAGACCTCCAGCAGCCTGATCACGCTGGACTCTGCATCCCATCTTTCTACTATATTGTGAATGTGTCCAGGGCAGCAACAACATGGCAACAGTTTCTCTCTGGGTATCTTCCCCTTAACTGAATCAGCAGGGGTTCACACACACACACACACACACACACACACACACACACACACACTCACACACACTCACACACACACACACACACACACACACACACACACACACACACACACACACACACACACACACCCTGAGCACGTCTTTCCATTAAACCGTCCTCTCCTGTTCCATACAGCACATCGGCCTGTCTATGTTCTCCCCGACCCGACGGCCCAAGAGGATTTACCAGATGACCCACGGGGTTCTGAACCTGCCTCGGAACCCCCTGCTGGACTGGATCTTCGGACACTCCCTCATCAACTGTCACGTGGAACACCACCTGTTCCCCTTCCTCTCCGACCACATGTGTCTCAAGGTACAACGAGTGTGTCCCAAATGGCACCCTATTCCCATAGGGCTCTGGTCAAAAGTAGTGCACTATATAGGGAATAGGATACCATGGGACACAGACTGTCAAATACGTGTGGGAAGGTCAGGGTTGGGGCCAAATCCATTTCACATTACTAATTGAAAAGCTATGAGGAATTGACTGAATTGAAATGGAATTGACCCCAACCTTGCTTACAGTGCAATAACAGTACATCTGTCAAATATAAGTTCATCAAAGAAGCTTCTTTCAAGAAAATTACATTCACTTTCACCTCTAAACTATGTGGAACTGCTGATTGTAAAAATGGCTTGATAAAATAAATGTGATTGATTGACCGATCGATCGATCGATACGAACCCTTTTCCTTTCCTCCCTCCTTTCCTCTCAGGTAAAGCCCATCGTGTCCCATTATCTAAAGGAGAAGGAGCTCCCATACCAGGAAGACAGATACCTCTCCCGTCTGCAGCTCTTCTTTCACAAGTACCAGGAGCTCATGGTGTTCGCCCCGCCCATCACCGAGCTGGTGGGGGTGCAATGATGGAGGGAGGAGGAGGAGGGAGGAACTGATGGTGTTCCCCGCCTTCATCATAGAGCTGGTGGGGTGGGGGAGCAATAATGGAGGGAGGAGGAGGGAGGGAGGGAGGGAGAGAGGGAGGGAGAGAGAGAGGGCGGAGGTGGAGGATGACATGTAGGTCAGGAAACAAGGACTATACCGACTAACTAACCCATGCTGCTGTGTGCTGTCACTGGATTAAGAGATCGCTACCACTGTCCTACAGTGGCTTGCAAAAGTATTCACCCCCCTTGGCATTTTTCCTATTTTGTTGCCTTACAACCTAGAATTTAAATGGATTTTAGGGGGGGTTGTATCATTTGATTTACACAACATGCCTACCACTTTGAAGATGCAAAATATGTTTAATTGTGAAACAAACAAGAAATAAGACAAAAAAACAGAAAACTTGAGCGTGCATAACTATTCACCCCCCCAAAGTCAATACTTTGTAGAGCCACCTTTTGCAGCAATTACAGCTGCAAGTCTCTTGGGGTATGCCTTTATAAGCTTGGCACATCTAGCCACTGGGATTTTTGCCCATTCTTCAAGGCAAAACTGCTCCAGCTCCTTCAAATTGGATGGGTTCCGCTGGTGTACAGCAATCTTTAAGTCATACCACAGATTCTCAATTGGATTGAGGTCTGGGCTTTGACTAGGCCATTCCAAGACATTTAAATGTTTCCCCTTAAACCACTCAAGTGTTGCTTTAGCAGTATGCTTAGGGTCATTGTCCTGCTGGAAGGTGAACCTCCGTCCCAGTCTCAAATCTCTGGAAGACTGAAACAGGTTTCCCTCAAGAATTTCCCTGTATTTAGCGCCATCCATCATTCCTTCAATTCTGACCAGTTTCCCAGTCCCTGCCGATGAAAAACATCCCCACAGCATGATGCTGCCTCCACCATGCTTCACTGTGGGGATGGTGTTCTCTGGGTGATGAGAGGTGTTGGGTTTGCGCCAGATATAGCGTTTTCCTTGATGGCCAAAAAGCTCAATTTTAGTCTCATCTGACCAGAGTACCTTCTTCCATATGTTTGGGGAGTTTCCCACATGCCTTTTGGTGAACACCAAACGTGTTTGCTTATTCTTTTCTTTAAGCAATGGCTTTTTTCTGGCCACTCTTCCGTAAAGCCCTGCTCTGTGGAGTGTACGGCTTAAAGTGGTCCTATGGACAGATACTCCAATCTCCGCTGTGGAGCTTTGCAGCTCCTTCAGGGTTCTCTTTGGTTTCTTTGTTGCCTCTCTGATTAATGCCCTCCTTGCCTGGTCCGTGAGTTTTGGTGGGCAGCACTCTCTTGGCAGGTTTGTTGTGGTGCCATATTCTTTCAATTTTTAAATAATGGATTTAATGGTGCTCTGTGGGATGTTCAAAGTTTCTGATATTTTTTATAACCCAACCCTGATCTGTACTTCTCCACAACTTTGACCCTGACCTGTTTGGAGAGCTCCTTGGTCTTCATGGTGGCGCTTGCTTGGTGGTGCCCCTTGCTTAGTGGTGTTGCAGACTCTGGGGTCTTTCAGAACAGGTGTATATATACTGAGATCATGTGACACTTAGATTACACACAGGTGGACTTTATTTAACTAATTATGTGACTTCTGAAGGTAATTGGTTGCACCAGATCTTATTTAGGGGCTTCATAGCAAAGGGGGTGAATACATATGCACGCACCACATTTATTTTTTATTTTTTTTATTTTTTTTGAATTTCTTGAAACAAGTTATTTTTTTCATTTCACTTCACCAATTTGGACTATTTTGTGTATGTCCATTACATGAAATCCAAAGAAAAATCCATTTAAATTACAGGTTGTAAAGCAACAAAATAGGAAAAACGCCAAGGGGGTTGAATACGTTTGCAAGACACTGTATCTATGAGGATCATTAAGAGCACAAGCTCCAACTAACTGTCATTAATCAATTATTACTATGGGAAAACTATTAAATGACATTGTCCATTGTCCATTTGTCTTCACAATCTAAGACTATAACATGATAGCTACCAATGATCTCTACTCAAGACAATGTGTGTACTTAAGGCATGTTATGGTATATACACTACTGTTCAAAAGTTTGGGGTCACTTAGAAATGTCCTTGTTTTCGAAAGAAAAGCAATTTTTTTGTCCATTAAAATAACATCAAATTGATCAGAAATACAGTGTAGACGTTGTTAATGTTGTAAATGGCTATTGTAGCTGGAAACGGCTGATTTTTAATGGAATATCTACATAGGCGTACAGAGGCCCATTTTCAGCAACCATCAGTCCTGTGTTCCAATGGCACGTTGTGTTTGCTAATCTAAGTTTATCATTTTAAAAGGCTAATTGATCATTAGAAAACCCTTTTGCAATTATGTTAGCACAGCTGAAAAATGTTGTGTACTACTCCCTTCACAGAACAGTGCAAAGTGGCTCTAACCAGAATTGAAAGAGGAGCGGGAGGCCCCAGTGCACAACTGAGCAAGAGGACAAATACATTAGAGTGTCTAGTTTGAGAAACAGACGCCTCACAGGTCCTCAGCTGGCAGCTTAATTAAATAGTACCCGCAAAACACCAGTCTCAACGTCAACAGTGAAGAGGCGACTCCGGGATGCTTACCTTCTAGGTAGAGTTGCAAAGAAAAAGCCATATCTCAGACTGGCCAATAAAAAGGAGGAGTGCTTGATGCCATCTGTCAAGCATGGTGGAGGCAATGTGATGGTCTGGGGGTGCTTTGGTGGTGGTAAAGTGGGAGATTTGTACAGGGTAAAAGGGATCTTGAAGAAGGAAGGCAATCACTCCATTTTGCAACGCCATGCCATACCCTGTGGACGGCACTTGATTGGAGCCAATTTCCTCCTACAACAGGACAATGACCCAAAGCACAGCTCCAAACTATGCAAGAACTATTTAGGGAAGAAGCAGTCAGCTGGTATTCTGTCTATAATGGAGTGGCCAGCACAGTCACCGGATCTCAACCCTATTGAGCTGTTGTGGGAGCAGCTTGACCGTATGGTACGTAAGAAGTGCCCATCAAGCCAATCCAACTTGTGGGAGGTGCTTCCAGAAGCATGGGGTGAAATCTCTTCAGATTACCTCAACAAATTGACAACTAGAATGCCAAAGGTCTGCAAGGCTGTAATTGCTAAAATGGAGGATTCTTTGACAAAAGCAAAGTTTGAAGGACACAATTATTATTTCAATTAAAAATCATTATTTCTAACCTTGTCAATGACTACATTTCCTATGCATTTTGCTATGTTTCCTATTCAAACTCATTTCATGTATGTTTTCATGGAAAACAAGGACATTTCTAAGTGACACCAAACTTTTGAACGGTAGTGTACATATTTTCATAAACTGACCTGTATTGTTCTGTAATGTGATGTCGTGACGTGACTTTAACATTCATCTGAAGACTTATCTCTAATTAACATATTATAACTAACTATGTTTAATTTTAATTAAATCATGTAACAATTAACTCATTAGGATCTGGGGCACCACGAGAGCAGTTCATTAAAGAGTTACCACCTCCAGAATTAAACTCCAAAAGGTCTTTACCCATCACATCTATAAACAGTCAACTTATTAATCATAACCTTGTATCATATCGTCATTCTGAACAGTCGTAACCTCCTTGCATCTGCAAAAACCCGAGCCTTACTTATGATTCAGTACTACACAAATTAGTTTAATTATTTATTTACTAGCTAATTAAATGGGAACAGAGGATAAACATACACACTCTGCACCGGTTATTGACTGGAGAAAACAGGTCCCTAGCGGAATGACAACAACATGGCTGCTTGTTAAAAAGAAGAAATAGAGAGGGAGAGAGAGAGGGACAGAGACATAATACCTTGATACATTAAGAAACTACGCTCACCTACAGTACCCATATACTTTGCACACGAACCGCCGCCCGCTTTGAGTAAGAAATCATGAATGTATTTATGTGAAATGCCTTGGTTCGCCAGGAATCTCTCGGTGAACCGGACCGCCTTGGAAGGGGGGTGGGTCTTTTCACGGCACGCTTGTAAGTCTCTTATTGTCTGAAATGGTTCCAACAGTCTTCTACTGTTGTGTTTCTTTGTAGTTGTCCGGTCTCCGATAACTTGTCATTTAGTCCTGAACAGAACTACAGAATTGATTTTCCTTCCATTCGCTCTTGAAGTTGCTTCTTTGAAGATAGGCTAGCCAGCCGTATCGATGGTTCCCCAGTGGGGTGATGAGAGTAGCGTAATACGACAGTTTGAGAAGAGTAGCAGATGGTCCTACTTAAATTCACTTTCGAAGATACCTTACTTAGTTTATTTTCTTCACCTCGTGTTGAGATTTTCTGGTCTGATGTGTTTTTTCTTTAACCCATCATTAATACACTTTGGCCGAAAGGGGCGGTTCTGGCAGGCAGGCATGCATTCTGACCTCACTTTGGGCGGTGACTACTAACTGTGCAAAGTTATGAAAAACAATTATCTCTTATAACTTCTCAAATCACATCCCTCTTTTAACAAAAACATGTTCATCATTTTTCATATTACATGCACAACGCATAGTATGGCAATGTCAAATATGTAGTGGGTATACTTTCCAAGTTACAGTATTTCCTTTATGACATTTTTAATGACATCACAAAATAACAAAATGATATTAATGTTCTATAGATCGCCTCCGACCATTCCCCACGTTCTACGTTTGAAATATTGTTCCAGTTTTCTCTGTTGAACGTGTTAGAGTTTCAGCTGGAAAAAGTCTGTTGAAACAAAGACATTCCTTTGGTGAATCTTGAGGAGAGAGAGAGAGATCTTCTTCCCTTGAGAGGGGGTCTGATTGAAGTTATTCATCGCAAACCTGATCTGACCTATTTTGATTCTCGTGGACAGTCATGACAGTGATCTATCATAGGAATAAAAAAATAAAAAAAATAAACCTTTAACAATGTTAAACAGCTAATATCAATGTGATGTCATTGAAAATCCTTTTGATACCGGCTACAGATGTCTTTTTACTTTCATGGCATTATAGACAGTTTGGGTTTGATGATTACTCTGTCCAGAGCTGTGACTTGAATGAAATGGCACCTCATTATTTATGTAGTGCACTACTTTTGACCAAGGCTCATAGGGCTCTCGTCAAAATTAGTACACTATATGGAATAGGGTGCCATTTGGGACGCAACCTGAATGTGGCTTTAACTGACTGAGGAGATTAATCAGGGCAGGAGCGCATTTACCATAGACCGATGGTGTTGGTGTTGGTGTTTACCATAGACCGATGGTGTTGGTGTTTACCATAGACTGATGGTGTTGGTGTTTACCATAGACCGATGGTGTTGGTGTTTACCATAGACCGATGGTGTTGGTGTTGGTGTTTACCATAGACCGATGGTGTTGGTGTTTACCATATACCGATGGTGTTGGTGTTTACCATAGACCGATGGTGTTGGTGTTGGTGTTTACCATAGACCGATGGTGTTGGTGTTTACCATAGACCGTTGGTGTTGGTGTTTACCATAGACCGATGGTGTTGGTGTTTACCATAGACCGATGGTGTTGGTGTTTACCATAGACCGATGGTGTTGGTGTTTACCATAGACCGATGGTGTTGGTGTTGGTGTTTACCATAGACCGATGGTGTTGGTGTTTACCATAGACCGATGGTGTTGGTGTTTACCATAGACCGATGGTGTTGGTGTTTACCATAGACCGATGGTGTTGGTGTTTACCATAGACCGATGGTGTTGGTGTTGGTGTTTACCATAGACCGATGGTGTTGGTGTTTACCATAGACCGATGGTGTTGGTGTTTACCATAGACCGATGGTGTTGGTGTTTACCATAGACCGATGGTGTTGGTGTTTACCATATACCGATGGTGTTGGTGTTTACCATAGACCGATGGTGTTGGTGTTTACCATAGACCGATGGTGTTGGTGTTTACCATAGACCGATGGTGTTGGTGTTTACCATAGGCCGATGGTGTTGGTGTTTACCATAGACCGATGGTGTTGGTGTTTACCATAGGCCGATGGTGTTGGTGTTTACCATAGACCGATGGTGTTGGTGTTTACCATAGACCGATGGTGTTGGTGTTTACCATAGACCGATGGTGTTGGTGTTGGTGTTTACCATAGACCGATGGTGTTGGTGTTGGTGTTTACCATAGGCCGATGGTGTTGGTGTTGGTGTTTACCATAGACCGATGGTGTTGGTGTTGGTGTTTACCATAGACCGATGGTGTTGGTGTTGGTGTTTACCATAGACCGATGGTGTTGGTGTTGGTGTTTACCATAGACCGATGGTGTTGGTGTTTACCATAGACCGATGGTGTTGGTGTTTACCATAGACCGATGGTGTTGGTGTTTACCATAGGCCGATGGTGTTGGTGTTGGTGTTTACCATAGACCGAGTGGTGTTGGTGTTTACCATAGACCGATGGTGTTGGTGTTTACCATAGACCGATGGTGTTGGTGTTTACCATAGACCGATGGTGTTGGTGTTTACCATAGACCGATGGTGTTGGTGTTGGTGTTTACCATAGACCGATGGTGTTGGTGTTGGTGTTTACCATAGACCGATGGTGTTGGTGTTGGTGTTTACCATAGACCGATGGTGTTGGTGTTGGTGTTTACCATAGACCGATGGTGTTGGTGTTGGTGTTTACCATAGACCGATGGTGTTGGTGTTGGTGTTTACCATAGACCGATGGTGTTGGTGTTTACCATAGACCGATGGTGTTGGTGTTTACCATAGACCGATTTACCATAGGCCGATGGTGTTGGTGTTTACCATAGACCGATGGTGTTGGTGTTTACCATAGACCGATGGTGTTGGTGTTTACCATAGGCCGATGGTGTTGGTGTTTACCATAGACCGATGGTGTTGGTGTTTACCATAGACCGATGGTGTTGGTGTTTACCATAGACCGATGGTGTTGGTGTTTACCATAGGCCGATGGTGTTGGTGTTTACCATAGACCGATGGTGTTGGTGTTTACCATAGACCGATGGTGTTGGTGTTTACCATAGACCGATGGTGTTGGTGTTTACCATAGACCGATGGTGTTGGTGTTGGTGTTTACCATAGACCGATGGTGTTGGTGTTGGTGTTTACCATAGGCCGATGGTGTTGGTGTTGGTGTTTACCATAGACCGATGGTGTTGGTGTTTACCATAGACCGATGGTGTTGGTGTTTACCATAGACCGATGGTGTTGGTGTTGGTGTTTACCATAGACCGATGGTGTTGGTGTTTACCATAGACCGATGGTGTTGGTGTTTTTGAGGTATGTGTGCCTGCCGTTTCATTTTTAGTGTCTGCAATAGAAAATCACACATTTGTTTGCACTGAAATTACTGTCTATATGAAATAAATTATTTAATCATGTCCGTGCAAGTGTGCTATGTTTAATTCTAAGAGATTTCCCTTAAAAAGTGAGCTACCTCACCAGCTGAGATGTTGTAGTATGAGAACACATTTTATTGCCAGTAAATACCACGTGTTGTATTGTGTTGATCTGTATGCTGTTGAGTTCTGTCACTGGGTGGCAGTGTTCTATCAGTCTTTCTAATCAAAGCTCTGGCCTTGATCAACTCAGAGATTCAAATAATCAATATTTGCCTCTGCATTGTATTTCCCTGCACTTTGGAATTTGGAAATTGGCCAACCACTTAGAAATACAAACGACAAGCGTATTCCTCTTGTAGGATACCATAGTTTCTTATCAGAGAAGACATGGGGAATCAATTAATAATTCAATGCTTGATTGATCCCTTTGTATAATCATCTGATAGTATAGAAGTGTTATCCATCAATGACCAAGTTATCTAATCAATGATCAACTCATGATCATCAACTCCAGCAAAACATTACACAGAGACGAGAGCAACGCCACACCTCTCTGTGTCCAATCTGAGCTCCACCCATGTTGCTACTTCTACGCTGGCATCTGATACAAAATAACATAAAAGGGAGGGCAGTGTTTGCATGGAGGAGGGCACGTGGGTGTGTTTGTTTCGGGGCGGGTGTATGTGTGTGTGTGTGTGTGTGTGTGTGTGTGTGGAGGGTGTGTGTGGAGTTAGCTGAAACTATGAGAGATGCAGCTGAAACGCTCACATAGTTGAGGTGTGGCTTGTTAGAGGCTCCAGGAACTAACTCGGGATAGCCAGAGGCAGACAGAGCAGAACAGAACAGGGTTCCAGGAAGGAACTAACAGGTTAGCCAGAGGCAGAGGGAGCTATGGCAGACACAGAACTCAAACCACAGTCAGAACCAGACCAGAAACTCTGCTGCACCGTGTGTTCCGGTGCTCTCAAGGGTGATAACTCCGCTACCTGTGGCCACTCAGTCTGTGCCTCCTGCCTGGGGAAGAAAGGTAAGGCCTGCCTCCAGTGTCTACAATGCTCTGACAAGCCTAAACCGGCACCTGTGGAACAGAATGGAACGATGAATGGAATAGTGGCTGAGTCTCCACCGGTGATCAAAACCAAAGAAAATGAGAAAAAGGACATACAAACCCAGAATTCAAAGACAGCAGAGGAGGCAAAGATACAGGAAGACCTGAAGGAATCAGAGGACCCTAAGAAACCAGAGGAGGTAAAGATACAGGAAGATAAAGGGAGTGACCCTCCACAGCCTGCAGAGGAAGTGAAAGAGGATGTGGGGGTTGGGGTGAAAGAGAAATTAAAAGAGAAATCAAAGGAAGAGATGAAAGTAGAGCCATTGGGGTCCGATGATGTTGTGTGTGACTCATGTATGGAGACGAGCCCGTGCAGCGCCCTCAAGTCTTGCCTCACATGCCTCGTGTCCTACTGCGAGGACCACCTTAGACCTCACCTGGAGAACTCCAAGTTCCAGAACCACAGGCTGGTGGAGCCGCTGAGGGACATCGAGAGACGGACCTGTGAGACCCACAAGTGGCCCCTGGACCTGTTCTGCTGTGCCGACGCTGTGTGTGTCTGTCAGGACTGTGTGACAGAGGACCACAGGGGACACAACACTGTCGCTGTGGTAGAGGCACGCAAAACCATTGAGGTATTGCACTTTCTCTCTTCTGCGTGCATGCTTTCCCCCTCTCTCTTACTCTCTCCCTTTCTCTCTCCCTTTCTCTCTCTCAGTTTCTCTGTCTCTCACTCTCACATTCGTTGATACACGAGCAAACAAACATTTGCATAGATTTGATATCTAAAGAAAACACCTTGTGCATAGGTCCACAACATTCTCAAATTACAGAACACCATATCAATTGTGTGGCGTTGTTATACATGAAAATTGGCCACCTCATGTTTGTAAGTAAAGAGTCACCTCTAGTCACCTCTAGCACTCCAGCCGGTGTGGAAGTGACCAGTCTGAAACATCCCACTATATTTAATTAGCCCATACATTTACCACAGGCTATAGCCTACATAGATTTTATTTTGTAAAATGTTTTATTACATTTTTTTTACCCCCTTTTCTCCACAATTTCATGATATCTGTAGGGTAGCACCATTGTGTAGCCAGAGGACAGCTAGTTTGAACAGTTTTAAACAAATTAATTTCTTCAAAAATGAAGGAAACGCAAGAGCGAGAGAGAGAGTTAGCTATATTTCGTTATTTTTTTTCACGTTCACTTTCACTTAGCTAGCGAACGCAGCTAGCTGGTTTAATCTACATAAACCCCTGGCTCAAACATAGAGGGATGCTATGTTAGCTAGCTGGCTATGGCTATCCAACACCAGAACTCTTCCAAGTCAAGGTAAGCTTTTGGTTTGATTAATTAATTGCCACCGGGGCCTGCCAGTGTAACTGCTAAACTGCTTGCTGACTCTACACTGCATGATTGTAACGGGTTTATTAACGCGTTAGTTCTAGTAGCTATGTTGACCAGAATGACGTTAGCTAATATGATGACAACAATGTAGGCTGTGTGTAGCGGTTAGCGGTTATGATATGAAGGTTTGAGTATCATGTACAGTAGTAGCCTAAACCTATCGATTTTACATTGAGCTGGATTAATGGAATATGAATGCCAGTTATCCAATATACTATAATAGAAATAAGGCCATGCTCATAAAAAAAAAAAATTGTCCTCCCTCATCTTAAACGTCACCGACCACCCCTGGTTCACATTTACGCCGGCACATCCAGTACAGACACTTTCACTCTCCTGCTTAATTGAAATAAACAAAACAGTGCTTCAGACGGAGTTTCACCAAAGGTCCTTCACTCCAGTTCATAAAAGGAACAGAACAATTCATCGGATGGGGCTTCACCAAATTCCTTCACCCCCCAACTCATATAGAATGAGACAAAATCTTTCAGACACTTTCACTATCCTGCTTATATGAAGTTATATGAAATAAATGCGTGTTCAAGATAGCATGCAAAGGTCATTGCAGGTCTCTGGAGATCTTCACAATTGCTGTAATAATCTGTGCAGAATCTCGAACAGCATTGATCACCATGTACTTTTAATGTAATCTCAACTCAAATCCAGGCCATTTCGTTCTGCAATTAGATGAAGCACAGTATTAACACATTAATCTAAACCAAAAATCAGACATTGTTTTTCCATTGGAATTTGGTTGCGCTTTTAGATGGTTGAAGGCATAGTGATAACACATTGGAAATTCAACCTACTTTTGGCTGTCTTTTTGAGTGAGTGAATATAGGTTGTAACAGGGGCGGTGTGTTCAATAGGGCGATATGGGCGACGCACTGCCAAACGGGAAAAGGAAGGGATTTTTTTTCTAATCAATTATATCACGGCAACAGTAGTTATCAGTGTTGTAATCTAGACGTCTGATCTGCCACAGTGCCACACTGCCACTAAATGTCCAATCAGGCTAAAGTCGTGCTTCAAATGGCCCCCCCCCCCTTTTGGGGCGATTTCAGTCAGGTTGAAAATCGCCCAGAAGTCTGTCATAGACTCCCATGTAAAATCTATTTTTTTCAAATTTCAGAGCTTTCAATACAATCTCTATGGGTTTCTGAGGGCTTGCACTTCACGCTTTCGTCATACGTAACGTAACCATGAACGTAACTAAGAAAAGAGCGGGTAGCAGCATCAATCAATTCACGTACTACTATCAAGATGGCTATAGCGTTCAGTGCAACTCGATTGTCTCTTTGAAAGAAGTTCACATCAAAGAGACAACCACAAAGTGCAGGAGCGCTTTTTTGAGTTCCTTCCCATCTCGGAATCAACCTCAGTCTCAATCGCCAGTGTGCTTTTGGAGAGACTGAACGGTCTTTTGGCCGACGACGTGAAAGTCAAACTCATTGCGCAAGCTTACGATGGAGCCAGTGTGATGAGGCGAGAGAAGGCAAAAGGTGCGTGAGCATTTCAAGAAAGGCCATTACGTGCATTGCTATGCGCATCAGCTGAATTTGATCATGCAGCAAGCTAAAAAGTAACTAGTAAACTAGTCCTCAGCATGCCTGATTTCAATGAGAAAGTCATTGACCACTTTGCTGCATTGAAAGAGAGAAGAGAACAGTTTCAGTACAAGTAATGTAGCCTCTCTCTCTCTTTGTCCCTCCCTGTCTGTCTCTTTAACACACACACGCCCAAATCAGTTCACAGTTGATGTTGTTTAAAATAGTTATTTTTCATTTTAAAAAAGTAAACAATTTTTTTTACAAATCTATACAATTGGCCAGAATATGGTTGTTCATATTTACAAAGCCATACAGATAGCTGTGTTTACCTTTTCTATAAATTATTTTCAAATTCTGTTTTCAGGCAAAATGTCTATCACTGTTCATTTTCACAAATCTATACAAGAGGGCAGAATATGGAAGTCTATAAAAATTTCTTATTACCAATAACTTGCATCAATGTTTTCAGTAGCCTCTATCAAAAGCTCCTGCTTGCTCAGGTGCACATATTTCCAATTCAACCATGAGGCCTTTTTGAAGCAAGTAATGTGTATATCAGTATTGACTTATATGCTGCCCCTGTCTTCATGTTGTTGCTGGACATATCTTTTTTTAAATGTGTGTAGGTCACCTAAATCATCAGAAAAATTGCCCCCCCTGAGAATTTTTTCAGGAGCCGCCACTGGGTTGTAATCTCATTGTTCAACATCTCAACTAAATATTACCCAATTATCCACGTTGAAAAGACGTGTTGTGCAGTGACAGAGAAAACCCATGACCCTCAGGTTCAATCATTAACTCAAACAGAGATCCAGGTTTTAGCTCACATCTGTTATTTGCAAATGAGCTGTTGTTGCAAAACTTTAAAATTATGACTCCCATAGCTAAACCAAGGAATGTTTGAAAAACCCATACGGTATTGACAATAGTCATGCAACAACTCAATTACTATCAGCTGAATCCTTGGTAATTCACATGTAGATACAATAAGCTCACGTGCTGAACTAAACTCAAGGTATGACTGAGGAGGGAAGGCTACTCTTCACCTAGAGTTCTTCTTGTGTGTTCACAAGCAAATACCTCTTTTGAGGAACTACATAACTTGAACAGGCGGCTTGTCTGTGTTGATCCAGGATAATCTACAACACTACAGGATATGCCATTTCTCCAGACTTATCCAAACCTCTTTGTTACTGTTTAATGCTGGCTCAGGGAACATCAAAACAAGATCATTCTGTTGACATTCAGTTTACACACACGATTTGGGTCTCAGTTTCCCTTCAAGGGTTCTCACTGTTGTCTCACTGAGCATAACGGCATTTACATTTACAAGACACAACATATGAATAGTTATAAGTAATGTTTTGTGATGTGAGATATTTGTCTCTGTGCCAAATTATGAATACAGGATAATAAGTATCATTAACATTCACGCGTCATCTACAAATTGTTTAAGCCCAAACAGGTCGAACGGCTTTGTTGTTCCGCTCTGTAGAAGAAGATATTTGTCTTTTCAGAGCAATGAGAGCGTGCTCAGACCAGAACAGGAAGTGAGGGAAGGACACAAGCTGTTGAGTGAGTAGCCTGGTCCCAGATCTGTTTGTGTTGTTTTGCTAACTCTGTCATTGATAATGACCATAGGGAATAAGGAGTTGGCAAGACAGCACAAACAGATCTGGGATCAGGCTAGCTCTTAAATGGCTGAGGAATATGGAAATGCTACAGTGGCTTGCGAAAGTATTCACCTCCCTTGGCATTTTTCCTATTTCGTTGCCTTACAACCTGGAATTAAAATTGATTTTTTTTCGGGGGGTTTGCCATTTCATTTACACAACATGCCTACCACTTTGAAGATGCAAAATAAGAAATAAGACAAAAAAAACAGAAAACTTGAGCGTGCATCACTATTCACCTCCCCAAAGTCAATACTTTGTAGAGCCACCTTTTGTAGCAATTACAGCTGCAAGTCTCTTGGTGTATGTCTCTATAAGCTTGGCACATTCTTCAAGGCAAAACTGCTCCAGCTCCTTCAAGTTGGATGGGTTCCACTGGTGTACAGCAATCTTTAAGTCATACCACAGATTCTCAATTGGCTTGAGTTCTGGGCTTTGACTAGGACATTCCAAGACATTTAAATGTTTCCCCTTAAACCACTCAAGTGTTGCTTTAGCAGTATGCTTAGGGTCATTGTCCTGCTGGAAGGTGAACCTCCGCCCCAGTCTCAAATCTCTGGAAGACTGAAACAGGTTTCCCTCAAGAATGTCCCTGTATTTAGCGCCATCCATCATTCCTTCAATTCTGACCAGTTTCTCAGTCCCTGCCGATGAAAAGCATCCCCACAGCATGATGCTGCCACCACCATGCTTAACTGTGGGGATGGTGTTCTCGGGGTGATGAGAGGTGTTGGCCTAGTCAAAGCTCAGAGCTCAATCAAATTGAGAATCTGTGGTATGACTTACAGATTGCTGTACACCAGCGGAACCCATCCAACTTGAAGGAGCTGGAGCAGTTTTGCCTTGAAGAATGGGCAAAAATCCCAGTGGCTAGATGTGCCAAGCTTATAGAGACATACCCCAGGAGACTTGCAGCTGTAATTGCTGCAAAAGGTGTTGTTTTGTCTTATTTCTTGTTTGTTTCACAAGAAAAAATATTTTGCATCTTCAAAGTGGTAGGCATGTTGTGTAAATCAAATGATACAAACCCCAAAAAAATCCATTTTAATTCCAGGTTGTAAGACAACAACATAGGAAAAATGCCAAGGGGGGTGAATACTAACGCAAGCCACTGTATGCATTGTTACTTGTATCATTATTGTTGTAGTCCTTCAACCAATTATTTTATGCAACGGGCTTAACCCAGAAGCCAGCCACACCAATGTGTCGGAGGAAACACTGTTCAATTGACGACCGAAGTCAGCCTGCAGGCGCCCCGGCCCGACACAAGAAGTCACTAGAGCGCGATGAGCCAAGTAAAGCCCCACCTAACCCAGATGACGCTGGGCCAATTGCGCCGCCCTATGGGACTCCCGGTCACGGCCGGTTATGACACAGCCACAACACTGCGATGCAGTGCCTTAGACCGCTGCGCCACTCGGGAGGCCCCTGCAACCAATTCTAACAGTAAACCAATAGCATATATAACCCATTGGAGATATACCCTTCAGTCTCTCCAGGATTTAGGACTTTCTTTTCTGAACTTAATCCGCGGACAGGGTTTAGCAGCTTTCAGAGGTATCTGAGGTTAGGAAACATAGAAATTAGACCAAGACTTGCTTCATTATTTTCAAGTGATATAACATTTAATATTTCATTGCAATTGTGTTTTTGTATTGTCACTGTTCTCTCTTTATGACTGGACATCTGTTCATTAGCTAGCTGGCTTAGCTACTAGCAAGGTATCTAACATACATTTTAGTTGTTTTTAGCAGATCAAGCTAATTTTTGTGTCATTAAAAAAACGAATATCCTATTTATATGTAGCTAGCTAGCTGACGTTACCTAGAATAGATGGTTCACTTGATAAACAACTTACCCGTGTGCTACACATCATCCTGGCACCGCCCACCTCCTGCTCCTAGCGTTACAATCCATGCTGGCAATGCAGCCCGCTGCAATGGAACGGCAACAAACATGTGGTTTCCATTTGTTTGATGTGTTTGATACCGTTCCATTTATTCCATTCCAGCCACTACAATGAGCCCATCCTCCCATAGCTCTTCCCACCAGCCTCCTCTGGTACAGATATAAATTCTAGCATGAGTAGCAGTTGCAACTCAAGAGTCACTCGGACCTTCCTAAGGAATTCAGGCCCTAGCTATACTGAAACACAATGAATCAAACTGTAGTGAATCAGATCCCTTCCCTGAAAACCACAATAGAATAACATAGAAATCAGATCATATCTGACAATAGAGAAACAGACAGGAAAACGCACTGTTCCTGTGACTAAGCTGTATTGTAAACGTTTAGATAAATTGGTCAAATAAATGAGTTGAACAGAATTGTTCAAATAAGGCATAGCTTCAGCATGACAACAATATGACTATAATGTGTGCAGTCATTGAATTTTCCTCTCCTTCTTCCTGTCTTTCTTCCTGACAGAGGGAACTACAAGATAAGCAAACGGAGATGGAGAAGACAGTGACAGCAGCAGAGAAAGCTATCAACAAACTCCAAGTCAACACTGTCTCCATTGAGGTACAGTAGGCTGCAGTGCCCTTCTTGTTACATGTTTAAAGGATGATGTCAAAGGCTGATAGCTCTGTGACTGCTGAAGTGCTGAGTAGCATCGCTTCAGCCGAGTGACAAAACAGAGGCATGTCACAACATTTTACAAGCAGTAAAAAAAATACTGATGAAAGAGCTAGAACCGCCCACCCCAACCTGACAGGTTTACCCAGGTGTGGTAAAAGGAATTCATTTGTTTGGGGTTTGGCGCCATGCCGTGTAGCATTCCTTGTCCCCAGAGATTGATTGTGTAAGCAGACAGTCAATACCTGAAGCACAGACACCTTTATGGGACGATGCGGACTCTGAGGAAACACACATGCCAGCACTCTACACACACGTATGCATGGTGGTGTTATAAATGTTGTATTGTAGATATGTAGTGGTGTAATAATATTATATGTACTGTTTTATTTTATTTTAGCCTTAATTAGTTTGGACCCCAGGAAAATATAATTACAAGAACGGACAAAGCCACTTCAATCAGACCACTGTCTGTCTGTCTGTCTGTCTGTCTGTCTGTCTGTCTGTCTGTCTGTCTGTCTGTCTATCTATCTATCTATCTATCTATCTATCTATCTATCTATCTATCTATCTATCTATCTATCTATCTATCTATCTATCTATCTATCTATCTATCTATCTATCTATCTGTCTGTCACCTCAGCCCCTATATCTGAATATACTGTACCTAGTGTGTACACAGTTATGAAACTGCCCTGAAAACATCTCTGGCATCTCCCATATCTCCCCCATCTCCCCCATCCCCATATCTCCCCCATCTCCCCCATCCCCATATCTCCCCCATCCCCATATCTCCCCCATCCCCATATCCCCATATCTCCCCCATTCCCCTATGCCCATATCTCCCCCATCTCCCTATGCAGAATTCAGTGACAGAGGTCCGTGAGGTGATCGAGAACCAGTTTACGAAGCTCCAGGCTGCGGTGGAGCGGGCCAAGAGAGAGGTAATCCTATTTATTGATGAAGTGAAATGCCTAGCTGTTGTATATTTAGGCTGATCTATTCTTTTTACCTGCTTTTAAAAAAAATACATATTGTATGACATCACATTTGATGTATGTTTTATGCACTGTATGTTTTTTGTTATGTTTATTTCTGCACAACCTGCATATAAACCAAGATTTTCAAATAAACTTTAAACCTGGACCTGAAGGTGACGGAGATCCTGGAGGGAGAGGAGAAGCAGGCTTTGAGACAGGCCGAGGGGATCAAGGTACACCTGGAGCAGAGGTGCACTGAGCTGAAGAAGACACGGGCTCAGGTGGAGAAGCTCTACAAGAACAAGAATGACGTGGACTTCTTACAGGTAAGTTCTTACTTGGTCTGGTGGTTTTATGATGGATTGAGACTGAGATGGAGGCGGTGTCAAGTCAGTAGTTTTATTCACTGACCTAAGGTGGTTCTCATGGTGGTTGGTTTTGAAGTCGTTTCGGCACATACAGTAGCCTAACTTAACAGGTACAACATCTATTTGGTGGTTAACCATGGACTCTGATAAAGGTTGTTGTGCCACTCATTAGGGTTATTCACTGACCTAAGGTGGTTCTCATCAACCTTGACACAAGCCACAGTGCTGCTATCATACGTATTCACTTTAATCATGAAACATGACTGAGGTGGACTCTCCTAGAGGTAAGATGGTTTTCTCTGGTCTGGTGGATTCGGTGTTGGTTGTGTTGTGGTGTCGGACATTGCCAAGTGACTCAATAGTGTTATTAACAAACCTGAGCTGCGTATGTGCTGCTCTCTTCACTGAAACATGATTAAAGTAGAAACCAGTGGAGGCTGGTGGGAGGAGCTATAGGAAGAGGGGCTCCTTGTAATGGTAACAAACACATCAAACATATGGAAACCACGTTTGACTCCATTCCATTAATTCCATTCCAGCCATTACAGAGAGCCTGTCCTCCTATAGCTCCTCCCACCAGCCTCCACAGGTAGAAACTAACCTAATGTTTTACCCGAGCCATGTTTTATCATTAGTATTCACTCAGGTTGCCATTAACAATAAGTAAGTAAGCCTTGGACAAGTAAGCCTTGTCCGAGCCAGAACAGCCCATAGGGGCAGGCACCTATCACCTGTTTCTGTAGTGTGAGGCAGCTTGATGTACAAGTACACCCCCTGGACAGGACGCCATTAACGATACTTCATCAGTCATTTCCAACTGGGTAGAAAATAGTGAACGGGGATGTGTTGTGTGTTTTACAGGAGTACTCCGAGTGGAAGAAGGACAGCTCCGACTTCACCCTACCTGGGGTCTACATCGGCCTCATGGACCAGCTCAACTCCTTCAGCAGAGAGATTGTTACCTCCACACAGGAGCTGTGTGAGATGCTGCTGTCCAACTACATAGAGACACTCAAAGCGACCTGCAAAAATGGTGAGTGCAGTCACCATCTGGTTGGCAGAGGCAAACTGCCATAGTGGCTGGCGGCAAGCCTCTGCCAGTCTCACACGATTGTGGTAAAAAGACAGATTACATTTTAGTCATTTAGCAGACGCTCTTATCCAGAGCGACTTACAGTTAGTGAGTGCATACATTATTTTTTATACTGGCCCCCCATGGGAATCGAACCCACAACCCTGGCGTTGCAAACGCCATGCTCTACCAACTGAGCTACATCCCTGCCGGCCATTCCCTCCCCTACCCTGGACGATGCTGGGCCAATTGTGCGCCGTCCCATGGGTCTCCCGGTCGCGGCCGGCTACGACAGAGCCTGGATTCGAACCAGGATCTCAAGTGGCACAGCTAGCACTGCGATGCAGTGACTTAGACCACTGCGCCACTCGGGAGGCTATGCTTGCGGTTGCGGTTCAGGCATCCCTCACGCTGGTCACAGAGAAACATAGAAAGTAGAGAGGAAGTGATGGTGTGTTAGGAGGAAGAACAACACCTGAGCTTTGTTCCCCAGATACAAAGAGAATCTATGGACTCCCTACCTGGGTGTGTTTAAACTTGTCTACAGACCTGAGGTATCCTTCAGACAGTTTTCATATGTGTAGAGCCCTTGTTACAACTGGTAGACTGAAGTAGACTGGTAGACTGGAGTAGACTGGTAGACTGGAGTAGACTGGTAGACTGGTAGACTGGTGTAGACTGGTAGACTGGAGTAGACTGGTAGACTGGAGTAGACTGGTAGACTGGAGTAGACTGGTAGACTGGTAGACTGGTAGACTGGAGTAGACTGGTAGACTGGAGTAGACTGGAGTAGACTGGTAGACTGGTAGACTGGTAGACTGGAGTAGACTGGCAGACTGGAGTAGACTGGTAGACTGGAGTAGACTGGTAGACTGGTAGACTGGAGTAGACTGGTAGACTGGAGTAGACTGGCAGACTGGAGTAGACTGGTAGACTGGAGTAGACTGGTAGACTGGTAGACTGGAGTAGACTGGAGTCTGTCAAGGTCGAGGTAAGGAGTAGACCAAGGCGCAGCGTGATGAACAAACATGACTTTAATTAGTTAAAGCACGAAACAAAACAAGAAACGACTCGTGACGTCCACGGTATCAATGACCGAACACGGAACAAAAACCCACAACCACAAAGGGAAAACATACAGTTTAAATATGGCTCCCAATCAGAGACAACCAGCCAACAGCTGACACTCGTTGCCTCTGATTGGGAGTCACTCAGGCAAACATAGAATACAACAAACTAGAATGAACACCAACATAGAAATACACACATAGAAATGAACACACCCTGGCTCAACATAATGAGTCCCAGAGCCAGGGTGTGACAGAGTCAGAGAGATAAAAATAGTTAAGAGCCTCTAATCTAGGGCTGTCCTTCGCTAGAGGGAAACCCAGCTGTGAGCAGGGTGAGTCACCAGTTTGAGTGTCATGGGGATGTTGTCATTGTAATACTATGTAGCAATGTGTTCTTTCTTTCTTCAAAAAATAAATGGCTACAATCAAATTTAAACTTCATGCTTGTGAGTTAAAAAGTGAAGTAGGCTAATGTGATTATTTATGACCATAAAACATGTTCCATTTCTCTCTCTCTACTCTTCAGTAGAGTTCTATTAGATAGACAGAGAAACATAGAAAGTAGAGAGGAAGTGATGGTGTGTTAGGAGAAAGAACAACACCTGAGCTTTGTTCCCCAGATACAAAGAGAATCTATGGACTCCCTACCTGGGTGTGTTTAAACTTGTCTACAGACCTGAGGTATCCTTCAGACAGTTTTCATATGTGTAGAGCCCTTGTTACAACTGGTAGACTGAAGTAGACTGGTAGACTGGAGTAGACTGGTAGACTGGAGTGGACTGGTAGACTGGAGTAGACTGGTAGACTGGAGTAGACTGGTAGACTGGTAGACTGGTGTAGACTGGTAGACTGGTAGACTGGAGTAGACTGGTAGACTGGAGTAGACTGGTAGACTGGAGTAGACTGGTAGACTGGAGTAGACTGGTAGACTGGTAGACTGGAGTAGACTGGTAGACTGGAGTAGACTGGAGTAGACTGGTAGACTGGAGTAGACTGGTAGACTGGTAGACTGGAGTAGACTGGTAGACTGGTAGACTGGAGTAGACTGGTAGACTGGTAGACTGGAGTAGACTGGTAGACTGGAGTAGACTGGTAGACTGGAGTAGACTGGTAGACTGGTGTAGACTGGTAGACTGGAGTAGACTGGTAGACTGGAGTAGACTGGAGTAGACTGGTAGACTAGAGTAGACTGGTAGACTGGAGTAGACTGGTAGACTGGTAGACTGGAGTAGACTGGTAGACTAGAGTAGACTGGTAGACTGGAGTAGACTGGTAGACTGGAGTAGACTGGTAGACTGGTAGACTGGTAGACTGGTAGACTAGAGTAGACTGGTAGACTGGTAGACTGGAGTAGACTGGTAGACTGGTAGACTGGAGTAGACTGGAGTCAGAGAGATAAAAATAGTTAAGAGCCTCTAATCTAGGGCTCTGTCGCTAGAGGGAAACCCAGCTGTGAGCAGTGTGAGTCACCAGTTTGAGTGTCATGGGGATGTTGTCATTGTAATACTATGTAGCAATGTGTTCTTTCTTTCTTCAAAAAATAAATGGCTACAATCAAATTAAAACTTCATGCTTGTGAGTTAAAAAAGTGAAGTAGGCTAATGTGATTATTTATGACCATAAAACATGTTCCATTTCTCTCTCTCTACTCTTCAGACATGATGGGGATAAAGACAACAGCCCATGAAATAATCGCAGCCAAACAGAACATGGATGTTCCAGACCCAAAGACACGGGATGACTTTCTAAAATGTGAGTGTCTTCTATCGTATTGAGGTCATCCATACAGAAACAAAACAATGCTTCAAATCACTTGAATATATTTTACGGTAGTACTTCAAGGTTATCATAATATTCTGTAGAAAATATCAAAATCCTTGTATAACGTAATTGTTGTTTTTGAATCTGTAAAGTTGGCCTTGCCTAAGCTGTTGATCCTGCTCTGCTTTTCTCATGTTCTGTTATGTTGTTCTCTCTCACGCTGTGCAGATGCCAATCCCGTGAGTTTTGACGCAGACACGGCCCATAAGTTCCTGCGTCTGACTGAAGAAAACAGGAAGGTGACCAACACCACACCCTGGCAACACCCGTACCCCGATGTCCCTGAACGCTTTGAGAACTGGCGCCAGGTACTGGCCACAGAGAGCTTCTATGTCGGCCGACACTACTTCGAGGTGGACGTGAGCGGTGAGGGCACGCATGTTGGACTCACCTACAAGAGCATCGACCGCAAGGGTTCGGAAAGTAACAGCTGCATCACCGGCAATGACTTCTCATGGTGCCTCCAATGGAACGGACGTACCTTCTCTGCCTGGCACGGTGATGTGGAGACACCTCTGAGACTGGACAAGTTCACACGTATTGGGGTCTACGTGGACTATAGCCGTGGCTTACTGGCTTTCTATGGGGTGGATGACGCCGTCGGCATGACCCTCATCCACAAATACAAGGCTGCGTTTCTGGAGCCCCTCTACCCAGCCTTCTGGCTGTCGAAGAAGGAGAATGTGGTACTGCTTGTTGGACCTGGAGAGCCGTTGCCACTGAAAAGCTCCTCTCCCTCTAAAACACCTCCAAACACTGATGTAGCACCCCTCAGCCGTTTCACAGTAACTCCTGTTGTTGAACAGTGATCAATTTGTCGGTGGTCAGTTTTCTCTGTCAAGCCTGAGAAGATTTAGAATGCAAGAAGCAATGGAAAAATAAACATAAATCCTCATAAGGTGACAAGAAACCTCACTAGATCTGGAAATTACTTTTCTAAATGAAAGTTGAATATTTGTTATATATTTCCAGAGAGTATATTAGTTGTTCTTACTCTTGTTGTATGAATAATCTTGGCACAATGTCAATGGTTAGGTTACCTCTAATGTGATGGCTCACTTTCTATTTATATTATTGTTAAAATCTGACGCAAAATAGTTTTGACACTGTGACTAATCGAATGGTGGACTTCTTTGGTAAACTTTGCGACTGCTGCACTGTGACTTTGAAATGTAATGTATTTGAGAGATAACACTATAAATAAAATAAAATACAGTTGTATTTGTCGCATGCTTGGTATTTGTCACATGCGTCGTAAAATGGTATTTGTCACATGCTCTGCAGACTAACAGTGACGTGCGGGGAGCGGGAACGGGCCGGGCCGGGCCGGACAAGAGTCCCATAAATCAGGGCGTGACACTTACTTACAGGTTCTTTTCCAACAATGTAGAGTTTAAAAAAAAGATATACCAAATTTAAATAGTGAATAATGAATAACAATAACGAGTAAAAATAACATGGATGTATACAGGAAGTACCAGTTCTGAGTCGATGTGCAGGGGTATGAGGTAATTGAGGCAGCTATGTATTTGGTTTCTCCCATTCTTCTCTGCAGATCCTCTCGAGCTCTGTCAGGTTGGATGGGGAGCGTCGCTGCACAGCTATTTACAGGTCTCTCCAGAGATGTTAGATCGGGTTCAAGTCCGGGCTCTGGCTGGGCCACTCAAGGATCTCTCTGTACTTTGCTCAGTTCATCTTTCCCTCGATCCTGACTAGTCTCCCAGTCCCTGCTGCTGAAAAACAAGCGTACAGTATTATATAGAGCCATTACTGCATGGAACTTCCTTCCATCTCATATTGCTGAAATGAACAGCAAACCTGTTTTTAAAAAACTGATGAAGCAACACCTCACGGCACAACGCCTCTCCCCTATTTCACCTAGATATTCTACGTGTATGTATTGATATGTAGGCTACGTGTGCCTTTTAAAAATTGATGTAGTTCTGTCCTTCATTTCTATTAATGTTTTGTATTATGTCATGTTTCATGTATCGTATCGGGTGAATGGTGGCCATTATTGCTGTCAACAAAGAGTCCGTTCAAGCTGCACCGTGTTAGAGGCTTTTATTAAAATCACGAGGTTACAGCATAAATTACAGACCTGCGGTGTCCGGAGAACGGCGTCCTAGATTGTCATGGCCGCTCTGCCCTCTCCTTCGTTTTCCCCCCTATTTATAAACAATGATGCTCCCTCTTCTGGCCAATCACCAGTCTCCCCTGTCTACAACACACTTCCTGTCTGTTGTACGTGACGTTACACTAAAACATATACTAACATAAACAACATTCCATTTCTTCATGAAAAACATTTAACAAAGACATAATCTTAATACACTACACATGTTTTGTGTGGACCCCAGGAAGAGTAGCTGCTGCTTTCGCAACAGCTAATGGGGATCCTAATAAAATTCCAAAATACCTAATTTGTTTGCGGACTGCCATAATACCAAAGAAGAAGATGAAGTGGTGTATGGAAGCGGCTCAAAGTGTTTTGTTGACGTTGCAAGCCACACACAGCTGTTAAAAGCGGGAGACTTCTAGTTAAGGTAAACTGCTTCAAACCTTTATTATTTAATTCATATGAACTTTTACAAGTGTGAGAGAATAATTTTCATAGCCAAACGTCACTTCTTTAGACTCAAAATGCGGTCGTGCATTCCTGTTACCACAGAGTTTCTAAACCCAGAAGTGCAACATTGTGAGACTTCCTGGAAAGCTTGTGAATCAGACCAAACAGACCAGGCCGGGGTTTGGGGTTTGAGAGGTCAATGAGAGAAGTGAAATATTATTCCTTAGTTGTTAATTTTCTCAAAATCTAAAGGCACAACCTAGATTTGAGCCAATGCCTTAAGTAGTTGAACATGTTATTACTCCAACCTCGTGAAAGTGACAAACTGACACATTTTCATTTTTGTCAAAAACAACTTTATATCAAAGGAGTGCCTTTGATTTTACGGCCTGCACATGCGCAGTTCGGCCCGAGACGACCATTAGACCCGATGACGTGTTTCTACACATGAGCTTTGCTAGCCAACGTTGCCATGACATGGCCTACAAGTGTGATGAGGGATTTCTATTGGCGAAGCAGTTTTAGCCCATCTTCATACTGTACTGTCTTTGCTGTTACTGCTAGCTAGCTAGCTAGTAATAATAATAATAATAATATGCCATTTAGCAGACGCTTTTATCCAAAGCGACTTACAGTCATGTGTGCATACATTTTTACGTATGGGTGGTCCCGGGGATCGAACCCCATTCCTAGATGGTATATTCATATTAGCTAGCTACCGGTATTTACCTGTTACTTTAGCCAGGACTAGCCCTTATTTAATCTGACTAGAGATTATAATGTGTGTGACCGAGATGCTTTTGTTTACCAGCTCCTTCTTCTAGCTAGAGAGAAGTAACTACATGAGTTACTCTATTAGACTCTATTATTACAAAGTGAGTTACTCTATTATGAGATGCACCCTCTCCTTTCCTCTCTCCCCACTCCTTCCACTAATGTTCTGTCTCATCCCATCATGCCCATCTTCTCTGATCCCTCCTCTCTTCCCTCTCCCAATCTCTCCCAATCCATCTCTTCCCACCCGTTCTTCTACCTCTCTTCTCAAACCCCATGCACTTTTCACCCTCTCACCATTTTTCCTCTATTTATTCAGAGTTGTTCAGGGAGATGAAGATGGTCGTTACCGACCGTTACAGCGACACACTGACCAGCCTCGCCGCGGCAGCACGTGAGGGGGATGTCAGCCGTGTGTTGTCTATGGTCCAGATGGGCCGAAGTGTGGACAGCTGGTGTGACCGTGGCTGGAACACCCTCCATGAGGCTGCAGCCGCCGGCAACACTGAATGTGTACGTGAGCTAATCATTGCTGCTGGTTTGAGATAAGAGAGGGCAGGGAACTTCCTGTCTTTGTCTTTGTATCTGCACCTGGCACCTACAAGTGCATCTCAGTAGTCTAAAGTGGTTGCTCTTTCCATTGGCTCTTTGCAGCAAGCTCCTCCCTCGGTTGCCTTGCCTACGTGAACTCTCGGACAGATGCGGGTCAGTCGGCGCTGTACCTGGCCGCGCAGCATGGACACTTAGACACACACACACACACACACACACACACACACACACACACTGTTATGCCATTTAAATCTATATTTAAATGGCTAAAGAATTTAACAGTGCACCAGAAGTACTTGCTACTGTGATTCCTGAAATGCAGAGCCTTTTGGAGTCTTTTTCGAATCCGAAATTATAATGTATGTTACATTGTTTGCTAGTTCAGCTGGTTGGCTAGCTGTGTCTAATTGACCACAAACCGTTGCTAACGCTAGCTAGCTAGCCAGCCACTTAATATAACTTAATACACTTAACATGTATGTTGGCTGGCTAAGTTAGTGATGTTATGAATACAACTCCCATCTGCTGTTGACATCAGGATGTGATTTGAGAGCACTAGTTAGCTCCAAAAGTAGTTATAGCTTTGACTGCATGCTGACAGTGAATTCAGAGCCATTCAGTGGCTAGATACGCTACAAACATCATTTTTCCAGGTTCCTGTGAAGCAATTGTAATGACAGTCCACCACAATATACCCAAGAGCTTCCTGATTAGCAATTGATAGTATGTGTTTAATTTCATGGTGCATTAGAAACACAGTTTGAAATCATTGTGAGGGGATTTCGCCAGTGGTTGAATGGGGAATTGGAGCTTCCCGGGAAAATGTTGTCAGAGGATGCAACAGTAACCAAGGGGGGCGGGGCTTAGCAAAGGGTCAATTGTCACTCAGAGGAGCTGCAGCACGTCCCAAAGGGGCCAGGGTTCCGGTCTAGAAGCATGGTTTCGACTGCTCCTACAGTTTTGCTTCAGTACTGCAGTTTAACAGAAAGACCATTTCCATAAATGGCCACATAGAGAAGTGAGATTTGAAAATTCCTAATAAGACACTTTAGTCATCAACTTTGTGCACAAAACATCCATTTAATTATTCAAATAATTGTCGCTGAGGCTGATTTTTTTTTTCATTACTCATTTTATATGAATCCAATGTCTGCCATGTTTTTGAGTGACGTGATGACGTCATCACTGCTCGCGCAGCTCCCTGTGAACACTGAGTGCTACTGATGTTGATCCGGATATAGGCGGTCCGTAAATCGGTGTATGCGAACGTGAGTAGATTACCTTGAAAACAACAGTCGGACATTTGGAAGCAGTCTCCAGTTCTTATTATATCTCAGTGCTACATCTTCCAACACAGGGGCATACCCAGACCAGAGCAGTTGAACAGGAGCATCTCCAGGCCAGAGCAGCAGAGCAAGAGAACGCTAACTCGAGAGGAGTTGTGTGGACTGTTGTGTGAGGTGCTCAGTGTGGTGAACTGCGCCTCCTACTGGCTACCCCCGCTACTACAGGCAGGACTGGAGCCCTCCCTACTGCTGAATCCCACATCTATATGATCCGCCATAATACCAAAGAAGAAGAAGACAAATATTTGTAATTTGTGTAACGTGTCATTCCAGACTTCAATACTGTAGTTTGACGGCGGAATGAAACAACTTTTTTTATTTACTTTTTCACATAACGGTATTTTTTGTGGGGGCAGGATCATTAACAAAGAGTCAACTCGAATGAACTTTGATTGCTTTTATTATAATTTTTACATTGCAAAAAGTGAAAATGATTTTTCATGCCACGAGGGGGTTCTGGAACAAAACAGTCCAAAACGGAGAGGTGCCAGTGTGGTGAACTGCGCCTCCCACTGGCTACCCCCGCTACTACAGGCAGGACTGGAGCCCTCCCTACCGCTGAATCCCACATCTATATGATCCGCCATAATACCAAAGAAGAAGAAGAAGAAGAAGAAGAAGGAAAAATATTTGTAATTTGTGTAACGTGTCCCTACTGCTGCATCCCACATAAACAGTGCCTTCAGAAAGTATTCACACCCCTTGACTTTTTCCACATTTTGTTGTGTTACAGACTGAATTTAAAATAGATTAAATTAGATTTTTTTGTCACTGGTTTACACACAATACCTCATTATGTCAAAGTGGAATTATGTTTTTGGACATTTTTACAAATCAATTAAAAATGAGAAGCTGAAACGTCTTGAGTCAATAAGTATTCAACCCCTTTGTTCTGGCAAGCCTAAATAAGTTCAGGAGTAAAAATGTGCTTAACAAGTCACATAATAAGTTGCATGGACTCACTCTGTGTGCAGTAATAGTGTTTAACGTGATTTTTGAACGACTACCTCATCTCTGTACACCACACATACAATTATCTGTAAGGTCCCTCAGTCGAGCAGTGAATTTCAAACACACATTCAACCACAAAGACCAGGGAGGTTTTCCAATGCCTCACAAAGAAAGGCACTTATTGGTAGAGGGGTAAAACAAAAAGAAAAGCAGACATTGAATATCCCTTTGAGCATGGTGAAGTTATTAATTACACTTTGGATGGTGTATCAATACACCCAGTCACTACAAAAATACAGGTGTCCTTTCTAACTCAGTTGCCGGAGAGGAAAGAAACTGCTCAGGGATTTCACCATGAGGCCAATGGTAACTTGAAAACAGTTACAGAGTTTAATGGCTGTGATAGGAGAAAACAGAAGATGGATCAACAACATTGTAGTTACTCCACAATACTAACCTAATTGACAGAATAAACATATTCAAAATCGTGCATCCTGTTTGCAACAAGGCAATAAAGTAATAATGCAAAACATTTGTAAAAGCAATTCACTTTTTGTCCTGAATACAAAGTGTTATGTTTGGGGCAAATCCAATACAACACATTACTGAGTACCACTCTCCATATTTTCAAGCATAGTGGTGGCTGCATCAGGTTTTGGGTATCCTTGTAATCGTTAAGGACTGGGGAGGCAAAATCCTTGAGGAAAACCTGGTTCAGTCTGCTTTCCACCAGACACTGGGAGAAGAATTCACCTTTCAGCAGGACAATAACCTAAAACACAAGGCCAAATCTACACTGGAGTTGTTTACCAAGAAGACAGTGAATGTTCCTGAGTGGCCGAGTTACAATTTTGACGTATATCTGCTTGAACATCTATGGCATTACTTGAAAATGGTTGTCTAGCAATGATCAACAACCAATTTGACAGAGCTTGAAGAATTTTGAAAAGAATAATGGGCAAATATTGTACAATCCAGGTATGGAAAGCTCTTAGAGACTTACCCAGAAAGACTCACAGCTGTGATCACTGCCAAAGGTGATTCCTTGAGCAAGGAAGTTAACCCCCAACAACAACTGCTCCCCAGGCGCCGATGATGTGGATGTCGATTAAGGCAGCACCCAGCACCTCTATGATTCAGAGGGCTTGGGTTAAATGCAGAAGCCACATTTCGGTTGAATGCATTCAGTTGTGCAACTGACTAGGTATCCCCTGTTCCTTTCCCTAACATGTATTGACACAGGGGTGTGAATACTTATGTAAATGAGATATTTCTGTATTTCATTTTCAATACATTTGCAAAAAAATTCTAAAAACATGTTTGCACTTTGTCATTATGGGGTATTGTGTGTAGATGGGTGAGAAAGAAATCACTCTGTAACAACAAAATGCGGAATAAGTCAAGGGATATTAATACTTTCTGAAGGCACTGTATGTATATACTGTATTTGTTTTACATTTTGTATAATTGCATGTATTGTTTGCATTTGATGCTTGTTAATTTAAAAAAAAAGTATCGATCTGTTTTCGAACACTTTGCAATTCTTCCTGATGGACAACACACTCATTCTATTTTAATGTTCTGTAACTTTGCACCATGAACAGACCGCATATTACAGCAAGTCTGGGTACCAGTCTTTTTAGGTTACATTCCACTCCTTGCCACTCCTGTCATTTTTCAAATGACGAGTGGAAAACATTCCGCTCCTTGCCGTCAAGTGACAGTAGTGGCAAAAGGAGTGGAACGTAATAGCTGTTGCGGAACGGCTTGTACTGAACGACACGTTTCCCCAAAACGTCATTGTACGTTCTTGAACAGACTTTCAGGTACGTTTGCTACCGTTTGGTGGGCGTGGCGAGGTGTAGCTTGAAGCAACGAGTGACATTTTTAAAGGGTAGTGGCCATGCTGACAGTGTTCCCCAACCACTCCCCATTTTTTAACTGGTCGTTCAGTACAGCACCGTTTCCGTTCTATTGAACGTTCCAGAACCTAAACACGTACTGAATACAGCCCAGGGCTCAACGCACCTCTGGCTAAAATGTGCTTTCAAGACAACTAGTACCGCGTTCAAAATAACTGGGAACTCGGAAAAAAACGAGCTCCGACTTGGAAAAATATATATGAACGGTCATTCAACTCTAAATTCCAACTAGGGAACTCGGGCCTCTTTCTAGAGCGCTGACTTTCCGACCTGATGATCACTGACGTCATGATTTCCGAGTTCCCAGTTGTTTTGAACGAGGCATGAGAACTCTGAACGGGGTCAAATTATGACGTCAGTGAACTTCAGGTCGGAAAGTCGGAGCTCTAGAAAAGCCGAGTAGTTTTATTTATGCATTCTTCAAAGAATATGGGCTCGTTAAGGCACATAATACACTTATTATTCCATATCGTCGGTGTGTTATGTGGAGTGAAGTTGTGTTTATATGCCAATTTCCAATACAATAACTTGTTGGTGAAATGCAGAACGTTTCACAGGTAATGTGTTAATATTAAAGTCACATCTAAGCAATAAATATATTCCTCCAATCTTTTTAAAGATGGAAGCAGGGACACTGAACCACAGGCCATCCATATTACAGAGGAAAGACTGTAACCACTTTAGTTTCAACATACCATTCATTGATTCAAAATCAATAATATTGAAGCCCCAATCCTTGTAGGGTCATATTTTGTTTTGCTGTGATCATATTACTTTCTGAGTGGAGGTACATTATTTATTATTTTCAAAGAATATTAATTTGGCCAATTTCACACACAATGACGTCAAATTTGGTTTATTCCAAAATGATAATGATTTCAATTTCCTAGTCAATAATTTAATTGTATTAGCCAAATTCTTTATACACAAATGTAGATTTTTGAAGATTACCCCCTTATTATTGATTTTTGAAAGAGAGCTTGATATTTTTGTGCAATCATTAAGATTTATTAAAAACAAACATACCCTGAAACTCATACATACAAGCTCATACATACAAGGTGATATGATATGTATAATTGAATGTGCAGTATACAGTATAAGACCTATTACGTTTTTATTTTATTTTTCAGAATTCCTGAGTTGGTTGACCGATAAAATATTTTTCACTCGGAGCTCTTTTTTAAATTTAATTTTAATTTTAATTTGTCTTGAACGCACTGAAGTCAGAAGTTGGAGATTTCCAAGTTCCCATTTGTTTGAACGCGGAAATATTACATCTTCATTGACTCTTGATTGGTCAAAGTCATACACTTTGACCTAACGCGTAAGACGGAAGTGGAGCCCATCCGCAGTTTCCACAATGATGAGACTGGTAAGTCGTCAATTGTCGCTTTCTTTCATCGTATAATTAAATGATTTGATCAAGTTCGGTTATTTGGTATGGCAAACATGTTACTAAGACATCTCATCGTGATGTTGCATCGTGCTGGGACGTATGGACATAAGAAACCTCTCATCCAGAGAAGTTAGCTTGCACGCTAACATCTGTTAGCTAGGATTTGTTTACATGTTAGGCCTATTTAACAAACTGGTTATTTTATGACAGTATTCACCTAACAAATCATGAACACTAACAAATCAATATCTAGCTAGTGAGGTTAGTTAAGTTGTTAGCTAAGTGCCTATCACACACTGGACATGTAACAATCCAGGTATTGGCTGTCTAGCTAGCTGACGTTAGCTGGTTAACGGGTGTCACTGTTTTAACATGCAATGGATGAGCAATGCAGGTTATAGCATTTTAAAATCACGTGTATGGGGTGATGAATGTTTTCTTCCATATGTTTCTAGGATGACAACGATGATGACGTCTCCCTGTTTGATGCAGAGGAGGATACAGGCAGAGGAGGAAAGTCAAAGAAGACTAAAATCAAGTAAGTTGGTTCAGCAATGCACTCAGTGGCTCAGCCAGGAAACGGTATAATGCAATGGCTCTCAGCCCTGAATAGAAGCGACAGACCCATTCAACCTACTGTATTGTATATTCATGCTCTTACCGTGTTTTCCAGACATCCAGTGGCCTCCTTCTTCCACCTATTCTTCAGAGTGAGTGCCATCCTGGTGTACCTGCTCTGTGAGCTCCTCAGCAGTAGCTTCATCGCCTGCATGGTCACCATCATCCTCTTCCTGTCAGCTGACTTCTGGACCGTTAAGGTAGACCCTAAACAGTAGTAGAACAGGCTATAGAACAGTAATAATAATAATAATAATAATAATAATAGATCAGTAACAGCAATAGAATATCGATAGAACAGCAATATAATATCAATAGAACAAGTGTAGATATTGTCAAACCTCTTTCGCTTTAAGTAAGTAGCCTAATGATGTATTAACTCCACTACTATATTTCAGAACATCACAGGGCGGTTGATGGTGGGCCTGAGGTGGTGGAACCAGGTTGATAAAGATGGAAAAAGCCACTGGGTGTTTGAGTCCAGAAAGGTAGATCACACACATCCCAGTCCTTCTGGGCAGACAGTAACTAACTACCCAACTAACTACTACCCTGGGCAGACAGTAACTAACTACCAAACTAACTACTACCCTGGGCAGACAGTAACTAACTAACCAACTAACTACTACCCTCTACTGAAATACCTTCGACTGTAGGGTAAAACCTAGTTCCATAGAACCTGTATCGACTCTGGATTTTGATGTCATAGGGTAAATCCATTTGAATTCAATCACTTTTTTGACAGCATCCCTTTTGATTTAAACAAAATGTTCCATACATGTTTGCCCATGAAAGAAGTGGTTAGAAAGTGACTGACTTTTTGGATGTGAATGTCAAGATAAAGGTGCTCAGTTGACCCATTTTGCATACCCCACCATACCATGAGACATCCATGTCTTCATCACTGGAAAATACAAATGGTTGAGTTTGATATACTTTAAAAGCTTACAAACATTGTTGTCAAACTATTTTATTATTTATTGAAAAAAATGTTTTTGAATAAAAGATCATTTCATTTTTAAACCTTTCAACGTCAATTATCTAAAAACGCGTGAACTGATTTTATTTCTTCATATTCACATATGTTGTAGTTTAGACCCTATTTCACATAATCTGACATTTTTGTGTTGTGCCTGCCATCGGTTGAGACACAACATGCTCTTGAATACAGGGTGGGTGTAATTTCAATCATAGATATAGAATTCATAGAATGGACCTATCCCTTCAGACAACTGCAATTTAGCTGGTACAACATTGAAATTGAATAGAAATGTTAACTTCTAATTACTGCCACAAAGATGGCCGCCGGTCCACCCACCATCAAATGTCAATGTAAATGGTAATATATTTCTATGATTTCAGTAGGTTTCCTATGGAGGATTGACAGTGTAATTTAAAACAACAGATATTCCCATTGAAGTCAACGTTCTCGAATGTGTGGACCTCCAACCATCTTTGTGGTACCACTTGAAAGTTGCCATTTCAAATTTTATTCCCATTTTAGTACATTTATCAGCCAAAACATGACACCACAAAAAAGGTGAACTCATCATGAGGGACCGCAGAGGCGTACCCACACCCACACATGCTCTTGAGTCACAGAAAAAAATAATATATTTTAGAGTTCATTTCCTGCAATTCTACACATTTTGCCATGGGGCGGAGAGAAGACTTTGCAATTTTTATAACAAATTTCATGCAATTTTAAACAGTGTGTGGAAAGTAATGTTTGCAGTTTTTAATATATCAGAGTGAGCGTGACTAACAAAATCAATGGGTGCCCCCTGGTTGGTAATTCGACCATGATTAGCTGGCTAGACTAACTTACCAATCAAAACAATTGTTAGCTGACATGGGCTAATTGAGTGACTGTCAGTGACTGACATAACAAGAGAGAAACTGCTGATGCACAACCACATTTCTAAATTGCATCTTGTGTATTCTGCTATTCTAACTCTCAACAGTAAGTTGAGACCCCTGTTTGAGTTCCACATTTGTTTTTTTCCAGTTGCCCATCCCTGCCTTCAATTATGTAAATTATTGTCTAAGATAAAGCAAATGTGAATATGAAAAAAAGGTTAACTTTTTTTCATTTTTTCTCTTCAGAAATTATTAAATAGTATGACAACCCTGTTTGTAAGCTTTTATATCATATAAATCTCAACCATTTATCTGTTCCTGTGATGAAGACATGGATGTCTCATGGTGTGGTGGGGTATGCAAAATGGGTCAACTTTGAGCACCTTTATATCTCCTGAACGTTTTTGCATTCAGGTCCAAAAAGTCACTTTCTGAGCACTTCTATAGTGGGCAAATACGTATGGAAGGTTTTGTTCAAATCAAAAGGGGTGCAGTCAAAAGTGATTTGAATTCAAATGGATTTACTCCATAACAAAGCCTATTAGTTAGTTTTATCTGACTCCACCTACTGTATACAATCTTGGGGTGCACATTCTTTTGGATACACTCAAAGCATTATAACCCTCAAATCCTAGAACTGACCCAAAAACGTTATATTGCCAAATATATATATATTTTGTAAATATTATTATTATTTTTTTTTTGGGGGGGGGGGTAGATTAGCTTAATATTCCAGATAGATTGTAACTTCCATCAGTGTAATTGTCTGCATCACTTCCAATCCCCCATGTTTTTTATATATATATTCCCCTTTATTACTTTCCAACCCCGCCACCCTTTCCCTACTTGGGGTAAACTAGTGAACAACAATGCTTAGGCCTCTACTTCCAGCTTATACTTACTATCTACATTTTATGGACACAGTCAATTTTACAATAATTATATATATATATATTTATTTTTTTCTCCTGAACTTCTTCTACTCTCAACCTCTCCGATCATTTTCATGATGTCCATCCGGTTTGCTTCTATATGCCATATCTTTCTAACTGTGCTCTTTCCCAAAAGCTCCCAACATACAACCTATATACTTATTATGGACACAGTATGCTTACATTATTAGTTATCTTGTTATTATTTTGTTATTAGTTGTTATTAGTCCCATCCTTCAACTCTATTCAATACCTCCCATCTATCTCATAACAGCATCCATATAGGATTTCTATTTGCCATATATATTTCAACTGTACTGTGATGTTTTACAAAAATTCTGAACCTTTCTATTCTCATTGTTTCTACAGATTGTGAATTAAAAATAGACATTTTTGCTAAAAGTATTATTATATTATTGATCGATCGATTGACTATGACTTTTCAGATCACCCAGTAATGCTATCTGCAAGGTTAGCTCCAGGTAAATATTGCAATCCTTTAGCCATTCCTGGACCTGTGTCCAAAAACAAGCTACAAATGGACAGTACCAAAACAAATGATCTAATGATTCTGTCTCTTCGCATCAAAATCTGCAGAGCTGGGAAGATTGTATCCCCCATATAAATAACATTCTATTGGTAGCAAGAATTTTATATAATAATTTAAATTGAAAGATTCAAAGTTTTGAATCCGGTGTCGTTTTGCGTATCAGTTCATAAACACTATACCATGGGATCGGTACGTCAAAAATCTCTTCCCAACTATTTTGCAATCTATATGGGACGGCTGTCAATCATTTGGTCCTTAAATGAAACTGATATACTTTTTTATTTATCACAGTTTTCCTTAACCAATTATGTTATTTAATGCAAGGCCGACAGACATGTTCCTTACTTTCTCCCCCTTCCACTTTCCTCTTCCATTTTTGCGGTAAGGCTGCAATTATTTGGTTGTAATTTTGTGTAGAGCAGACATTTCCATATGTTTTTGTTAGCTGCATGTGCGACAACTCCACCAGTCCTACCGATGATATAATTTACGAATATTATACCTTTTTAAAACATTTTGTCCCAAAAAAAAAAAAAGTTTTTTTGTCAATTAGTATATTTGACTTTAACCACAATATTTGTTGCATTATTTGTTCTGTCGTTTCTGGAGGATTAAATTGAAATTGCAACCAACTTTCTATGGCTTGTTTTAGAAATAGTGATATTTGGGAGATGATTTCCTTTTCAAATAACTGAAAGTGAGAGGTTGTAATCTGAATAAAGGGAAAAAGGCCATTCTTGAACATTGGATGAGACAATCTTACTAATCTGCTAGAGAAGCAGTTTGGATTTAAGTATAACTTTTGTATGACTGAAGCTTTTAGTGATAGGTCTAATGCTTTAATATTTAATAATGTCTGTCCTTTCATATTCATTATATAAATAGGCCCGTTTAATTTTGTCTGGCTTGCCTTTCCAAATAAAATTGAATATTTGTTTCTCATAGAATTAAAAAAACTGTTCGCTAGGCGTAGGCAAGACCATAAGCAAATAGGTAAACTGGGATAATACTAAAGAGTTAATCAGGGTGATTTTCCCACAAATTGACAGGTATTTACCTTTCCATGGTAGCAAGATCTTATCTATTTTTGCTAACTTTCTATTATAATTTATTGAAGTGAGATCATTTATTTCCTTTGGGATATGTATTCCGAGTATATCCACATCACCATCAGACCATTTTATTGGTAAACTACATTGTAATGTAAAAATTGTATTTTTTAGTGATCCAATACGTAATATAGTACATTTGTCATAATTTGGTTGTAATCCAGAGAGGTTAGAAAATGTATCTAGATCCTCTATGAGGCTGTGGAGGGATTCTAGTTGTGGATTTAAAAGAAAACATGAATCATCAGCGTACAATGACACATTTTGTTTGTAAGCCCTGGATTTCTAATCCTCTGATATTATTGTTGGATCTGATTTTAATAGCTAACATCTCGATGGCCACAATAAATAGATATGCCGATAGTGGACAACCTTGTTTTACTCCTCTTGACAGTTTAATAGTTTCCGAGAATTAGCCATTATTTACTATTTTACACCTATGGTTACTATACATGATTTTGACCCATTTTATAAGAGATTCTCCAAAATTGAAATGATCCAGGCATTTATATATAAACCCCAGTCGTACTTTATCAAATGCCTTTTCGAAGTCTGCTATGAATAGCAGGCCTGGTTTCCCAGATTTTCCATAATGTTCTATTGTTTCCAATACTTGCCTTATATTATCTCCAATGTATCTTCCATGTAAAAAAACCTGTCTGATTAGAATGAATAATATCCGACAATACCTTTTTAATTCTATGCGCTATACATTTTGCTAGAATTTTTGCATCACAACACTGAAGTGTAAGGGGCCTCCAATTTTTTAAATGGACTGGCTCTTTAGATTTTCCACTTGTATCCTGTTTCAGTAATAATGAGATCAGACCTTCTTCTTGAGTGTCAGATAATCTACCATTTACATAGGAGTGGTTAAAACATGCTAATAATGGTCCTCTTAGTATATCAAAAAAGGTTTGGTATACCTCGACTGGTATGCCATCCAACCCTGGAGTTTTCCCGGAATTAAAGTCTTTAATTGCATCCAGAAGTTCCTCCGTAATTTCACCTTCACATGAGTCTTTCTGTATGGCTGTTAATTTCACATTATCAATAGAAACAAAATCTCTACAATTAGCTTCAGTTAGAGGAGATGGAGGCGACTGAAACGAAAACATATGCTTAAAGTACTTTGTTTCCTCCTTCAAAATATAATTTGGTGAATCATGGGTGACTCCCTCAATTGTAACCAGTTTCATTAAATTCTTTTTGGTAGCATTCCTATGTTGAAGATTAAAAAATAATTGTGTGCATTTTTCCCCATATTCCATCCAGTTTGCTTTATTTTTATAATATATTACACTTGATCTTTCTTGAATTAGTTTCTTCATTTCTTTTTGTTTTTCCTCTAATATATTTTGAGCCTCTATGTTACAGTTGTTATTGCTATCTATCTGTTCTGTTAGACTTTCTATTTCCTTTGTTAGTATAAACTCTTTTGACCTAAATTGCTTTTGTTTTCGAGATGAGTACTTAATTGCATGGCCTCTAAAGGCACATTTTAAAGGTGTCCCTTACAATAAGGGGATTTGCTGTACCTATGTTATGTCGGGAAAAAGTCAGTTATAAATTCCTCTGTCCTAGTTAAAAATTTATAATCATCCAAAAGGCTTTCATAAAATTTCCAATATCCTCGCCCACGTGGAAATTCAGTAAGAGTACTGTATATGCCAATTATATGATGGTCCGACCGCATTCTGTCTCCTATCAACACTTTTTAAACTTTTGGTGCCAACGAGAATGACATAAGAAAGAAGTCAAGATGACTAGCTTGATTGAGTCTCCGCCATGTGTATCTCACTAGATCAGGATATTTAAACCTCCATATATCTACTAGTTCTAATGTATCCATGACATTCACGATTTCCTTAAGAGCATGTGGGTGATTGTTTGTGGTGTGATTTCCTTTATGGTCCATTGAGCTATTTAAAACAGTATTATAATCCCCCACCATAATAATATTGTCTTGAATTGCTTGCAGGGTTAATAATTTATTATATATATATATTGTAAAAAGTGTGGATCATCATTATTTGGTCCATAAAGGTTAATGAGCCATATATGTTTATGGTCCAATAACATATTTGAAATAATCCATCTACCTTGCGTATCTATTTGGACAAAATACTTGCCAAATACTTACTTGGTCGACAAGCTTAGTTGGCATCCACAGATGTGAGAATAACCTCTCTTGTTGTCTATTCACCTCAGGAGAATTCGAAGCAGCTGGTGTCAGACTCCGAGACGAGGGTCTTCTGGCTGGGCCTGGTCGTGTGTCCTGTCATCTGGGTCTTCTTTGTCTTCAGCACCCTCTTCTCCTTCAAGATTAAGTGGCTGGTTAGTTTTAATATAAATACTGTATGTACCACTTAGCAGACACTTCTACCCAAAGTGGCTTACAGTACAGTGAGTGCACGATTCATTTTCTTTGTCTACGGGGATCACTAACGGGAATTGAACCCACGAGCATGGCAACGCCATCGCCATACACTCTCACTGTGAGGTTGCATCAGTGTCAAAAGTCCTGTGTAAATCCCTGTTGTCGTCATCTCCTCTCCTCCACCCAGGCTGTGGTGATCATGGGCGTGGTGTTACAGGGGGCTAACCTGTATGGGTATGTTCGCTGTAAAGTGGGCAGCAGGACGAACTTCAAGGACTTGGCTACTAACTATTTCGGACGGCAGATTCTCAAACAGGTGACTTTTTTCTAATGCACAGTCTTAAGAATGTTTCATTTAATTTCAGAAGTGTGCCCTTTGAAAGCTCCCTGACACTCTTCAGGAGAATCGGGATACAACGTAGATAGGCCTTCCCGGAAAATGGACAAGAATCGTTTGCATTTATTGGATCAGTATTTTGTATCTAATGTTTGTGTTTTTGTTGTGTGTGTTTTCTCTCTGACAGGCAATGACTAAACAAGAGGAGTCATAAAGAAGGACGACTACTCTTAAGATTTTAACTTATGTTTGCATTATTGTGAATGCCACTGTATATCTGGAGTTTTACTAGTAACTAATACTTAATAGAAACCTTTCGGGACATTGCTTACCTTTTTGAAGAGTTTTCCCATTTTGATACCATTTCAAGAGAGAAATAGCATAATTTGTAGATAAGGCTGTTTTTCCACTGTAGCTATACTGACTCAAAGCAAATCCCTTATCTGTTTTGTTGTTTTGCATATTTGTTGCTTTGCCTAGACTTTATACAATACAATTTAAATGTTGTTTCTGACTTGTATTATACAAACATGTTGCCTGTATAATATTCATGGTTGTAAATATAGAACATCAAGGTCATGTGTTCACGTGAGACGTCTTTTTGTGCAAATACATTTATAACATTTCCAAAATGACCGGCATGTTTTTTTTGGAGTTATTTTGGATTGACTGCATGAGGTGCATACTCACACTTTACTCATTGTCAGTATTGTACTCTTGAAATATGATTATTGAAACGCACAGTCAAAACATCAGTGAACCCACTGCTAAACTTTTTGGAATCTGAAATCTTTAATGTTACTTTGATGTTTGGGGTCAAAGAGTACATCAACCCCCTCTGATTTGTAGTGTTACTTATGGGAACTTGGTGGGAAGGTATTTTTATTAGATGAAATGATGTGGCATAGTTGAATCAATATTTTGTAAGTAACTTATGAACCTACTTAGCATCAGTCATGCATGCTGGTCATAAGTTAGGTCCAGTGCTCCACAAATGTTAGCGACACCTTGTGGTATATTATTGCAAGATTTTCTGCCACAACAAAGATGGCCACTGTCCATGACCGACGTGAAGAAGACGTATAGAGTAAGCGAGCTCGTGTTGATTGTCCCGCCCCAACCAATGGACAATCTGGGTGTCGTTATTATTTTGTTGAATAGCTTTTGCTAAAGATATGTTCCATACTAGTAGCCTTTATTCTGTATCCACGTTTGGCACGAACAGTCAGGATGATCCCGCCCGAGGGTGAGTCCGCGGGAAGAGGTGGGTTTCAGGAAATCAGAAGGGTAGCTAGCTTGACTTTGGCAATTAACTACTTTGGCGATTTAATTTGTCTTATTTTCTGCCATTTGTATGCATTTTATGAGTGTAACTTATCCAAATGATAAGTGCACAGTAAATGTTCCCTTACAAAAAAAGATTGCCGTTTTGACTTCCCGAGTGGCGCAGTGGTCTAAGGCACTGCATCGCAGTGCTAGCTGTGCCACTAGAGATCCTGGTTCGAATCCAGGCTCTGTCGTAGCCGGCCGCAACCGGGAGACCAATGGGGCGGCGCACAATTGGCCCAGCGTCGTCCAGGGTAGGGGAGGGAATGGCCGGCAGGGAGGTAGCTCAGTTGGTAGAGCATGGCGTTTGCAACGCCAGGGTTGTGGGTTCGATTCCCACGGGGGGCCAGTATGAAAATAAAAAAAGAATAATGTATGCACTAACTGTAAGTCGCTCTGGATAAGAGCGTCTGCTAAATGACGTAAATGAAACTGCAGTAACTGCAGTCAACTGGTATTTTGGACGCAGTAATTGCAGAATAACTGCAAAATCACTGCAGTAATTGTATTTATTTATTTTGGATGCAGTATACTACAATGTACTGCAGTTATACTGCACTCAGACTGCAGTATTTTATATTATACTGCACTCAGACTGCAGGAAGGGTTGAGCCATCATACCACACTTCACTTGTCATAACAGGCACACAGAGACGTTTTCTTTTGATCAGGAATCTAAAAAATTGTAGGCACTAGCAATGGCTTGTTTATAAGCAGTTACAGCATAGTTCTATCTAGTCTAACCACTGTTGTCATAATGTGTTTATTCCCTCTATGAATAACAGGAACAGGAAACCCTGTCCTTCATCAGAGAGAACATGGAGAAGAGTGATCAGCTGATTTAAAGGAATGGTATGTATCTACTCAACAATAAGGCAATCCATACTCACACTTTGCTCATTGTCAGTATTGTACTCTTGAAATATGATTATTGCAACGCATAGCCAAAACATCAATGAACCCTCCAAAGCTGTCCAAAACATGTTACAAGGGCAACATTATAGACCATCTCTGACGTCCTTTCCTACTCAACTCTTTCTGTCGCCCAGGCGTCCATTTTGTCATCGTTTGAGAGTCGTCTGATGTAGCTGGAGAACTCCATCATCCCAGTACACAAGCAGACAGAGAACCTACAGAGGCTTCAGGAGAACGTGGATAAGACCCTGTCCTGCCTGGACCATGTCATCAGTTACTACCATATAGCCAAGGACACCGACAGGATCATCAGAGAGGGGTGAGAGTTCAGAGCGAGAAAGAGACTCACAGGTCAGGTCACATGTTTAAAAAACGTTTATTTAACCTTTATTTTCACAGGGAAGACATATTTAGACCTAGGACTCTTTTCCAAATGCGCCCTGTATGATACAATATAAAATACACATTAAACAAACATATATTTACACTACCGGTCAAAAGTTTTAGAACACCTACTCATTCAAGGGTTTTTCTTTATTTTTACTATTTTCTACATTGTAGAATAATAGTGAAGACACCAACACTATGAAATAACACAATGGAATCATGGAGTAACCAAAAAAGTGTTAAAGAAATCAAAATATATTTTATATTTGAGATTCTTCAAATAGCCACCCTTTGCCTTGATGACAGCTTTGCACACTCTTGGCATTCTCTCAACCAGCTTCACTTGGAATTATTTTCCAACAGTCTTGAAGGAGTTCCCACATATGCTGAGCACTTGTTGGCTGCTTTTCCTTCACTCTGAGGTCCGACTCATCCCAAACCATCTCAATTTGGTTGATGTCAGGGGATTGTGGAGGGCAGGTCATCTGATGCAGCACTCCATCACTCTCCTTCTTGGTAAAATAGTCCTTACACAGCCTGGAGGTGTGTTGGGTCATTGTCCTGTTGAAAACAAATTATAGTCCCACTAAGCCCAAACCAGATGGGATGGCATATTGCTGCAGAATGCTGTGGTAGCCATGCTCGTGAAGTGTGCCTTAAATTCTAAATAAATCACATACAGTGTCACCAGCAAAGCACCCCCACACCATAACACCTCCTCCTCCATGCTTTACGGTGAGAAATACACATGCGGAGATCATCTGTTCACCCACACCGCGTCTCATAAAGACACAGCGGTTGGAACCAGAAATCTCCAATTTGGACTCCAGACCAAAGGACACATTTCCACCGGTCTAATGTCCATTGCTCGTGTTTCTTGGCCCAAGCAAGTCTCTTCTTCTTATTGGTGTCCTTTAGTAGTGGTTTCTTTGCAGCAATTCGACCATGAAGGCCTGATTCACACAGTCTCCTCTGAACAGTTGATGTTGAGATGTGTCTGTTACTTGAACTCTGTGAAGCATTTATTTGGGCTGCAATTACTGAGGCTGGTAACTCTAATGAACTTATCCTCTGCAGCAGAAGTAATTCTGGGTCTTCCATTCCTGTGGCGGTCCTCATGAGAGACAGTTTCATCATAGCGCTTGATGGTTTTTGCGACTGCACTTGAAGAAACTTTAAAAGTTATTGAAATGTTCCGGATTGACTGACCTTCATGTCTTAAAGTAATGATGGACTGTCATTTCTCTTTGCTTATTTGAGCTGTTCTTGCCATAATATGGACTTGGTATTTTACCAAATAGGGTTGGTTATCTTCTGTATACCACCCCTACCTTATCACAACACAACTGATTGGCTCAAACGCATTAAGAAGGAAAGCAATTCCACAAATTAACTTTTAAGAAGGCACACCTGTTAATTGAAATGCATTCCAGGTGACTACCTCATGAAGCTGGTTGAGAGAACGCCAAGCGTGTCCAAAGCTGTCATCAAGGCAAAGTGTGGCTACTTTGAAGAATCTCAAATATAAAATATATTTTGATTTGTTTAACACTTTTTTTGGTTACTACTTGATTCCATATGTGTTATTTCATAGTTTTGATGTCTTCACTATTATTCTACAATGTAGAAACTAGTAAAAATAAAGAAAAACCCTTGAATGAGTAGGTCATTCTAAAACTTTTGACCAGTAGTGTAGGATCATCTGCTTAAAACCTCTTAAGGATCACACCCTTTTTTTCAATTTTCGTCTAAAATGAAATACCCAAATCTAACTGCCTGTAGCTCAGGACCTGAAGCAAGGATATGCATATTCTTGATACCATTTGAAAGGAAACACTTTGAAGTTAGTGGAAATGTGAAATTAATGTAGGAGAATATAACACATTAGATCTGGTAAAAGATAATACAAACAAAAAAACATGCGTTTTCTATTTCTTTTGGGTTCCATCATCTTTGAAATGCAAGAGAAAGGCCACAATATAATATTGCAGTTTAGGCGCAATTTAGATTTTGGCAGCAGTGTGCGCGCAAAGTTTCAGATAGATCCAGTGAAGCGTTGCAATACTGGACAATTTTTTATCAAGTCTGTCCAAATGTGCCGAATTGGTCAATTGATACATTTTCAAGTACATAACTATAGAGAACTTACAAAAATGATATGGTAATACAAAATGTAAGTTTACATACTCCCAGGAATGTCATACATGATGGATCATTATACACTAACCTTCACACATCTAGATGGTAGGGCGGGGTGGGTGTGGAGCCAGAGACGGCAATGGTTCAAACTGTAGAACCCAGTTCCTACATTTGAATATAAACATGGATTTTATCAAACAAAACTATGCTACATTTTATCTTTGGGACCCTCAGGATGACAAATCAGAGCAAGATTACTGAATGTAAGTACATTACTTACCTTCAGAGGTGAATGTATCAAACCAGTTGCCGTGATACGTTTTTTGTTGTGTCACTGTGATAGCTACTGTAAATTGGACAGTGCAGTTAGATTAACAAGAATTTAAGCTTTCTGCCCATATAAGATGTGTATGCCCTGGAAAGTTTCATGTTACTTACAACAGTCATGCTAATCACATTAGCGCACGTTAGCTCAACCGTCCCGTATACGGGACACCGATCCTGTAGAGGTTAATGACAAAAATGGTAAATGTAAGAACTACTACCCTCCATCCATCACCGCTTAGCTCTGTTTACCCTACTATACACAGCTTGAACCCATTAACAAACTGTTCTCTTAACTGTGTACACTATGTATGTACAGCATCTCCTAGTGTTGTCTATCTCTCTTTTCTATTACAGAATGACCCTGACAAGGAGCACAACATGCCCAAGGATGGAACGGTCCATGAGCTCACCAGCAACGTAAACCAACACCATCCCTCTTGACATCCAATCTGGAGTTTAAATAGTGGTATACGTTGCTGTCACATCCCTTCATCCCTTACCTCAGTTCACCCTGGTCTCTTTCTCATCCCCATCCTGTTCCTTCAGCAGCTGCTGGACATCCTGGAGACTGTTGGAGCCATGCTGACCTCTCAAGGTAGGGAGGGCTTAGTGGACCTTCCAGGGCCTGGGGCCCATCCCAGATGGCACCCTATTCACTATATAGGGAATAGGGTGCCATTTGGGACACTGCCCTGCTCTCCTGTTAGTGACCACTAGCCTCTGTTTAATGTTTGTCTGTTCTGAAACAGTAGTAGACCATAGGAGAAGTCCCATGTATCCACCAACTGATTTTTGTACTAGAAACTAGATTTCCTGTCCAGTTACGTCTCATCAGCATTTCTCTCCTCCAGAGTTCTTTCTGGTCCTACTTCCTCCGCCTGTGTCTTTAACTTCCTCTTGTGTGCTGCTGTCTTGACCATACCTCTTCCTCTTCCTCTCCATCGCTACTGCCTTTTTCTGCCTCTCGAGGGAGCCCCTAGACCAGGGGTGTCAAACATACAGGGAGCCCCTGGACCAGGGGTGTCAAACATATGCCTGCTTTATAAATGACTCAAACCAAATCGAAAACTGTGTAGAAATGATAATGGACCTACATTCATACAGTTTCACGACTGTCTCCAGCTCTCTAATAATCACCGAAATGAAAGCTAGATAGCATCGAAAATTCCAAAAACGATGAGTAGAGGTCTATTTTTTTTATTTATTTTGATGGCGAAGAAATATAACCAATTTTCAGTGTGGTGAAGACCGAATGCGGTCCCCGGGACAAAATTAGTTTGACATCCCTGCCCTATACACCCCATATACAGTGCAAAGTATTCATACCCCTTGACTTTTTCCACATTTTGTTACATTACAGCCTTATTCTAAAATTGATTAAAAAATAAAAGAATCCTCATCAATCTACACACAATACCCCATAATGACAAAGCAAAAACTGGTTTTTAGAAATATCACATTTACATAAGTATTCAGACCCTTTACTCAGTACTTTTCTGAAGCACCTTTGGCAGCGATTACAGCCTCGAGTCTTCTTGGGTATGACGCTACAAGCTTGGCACACCTGTATTTGGGGAGATTCTCCCATTCCTTTCTGAAGATCCTCTCAAGCTCTGTCAGGTTGGATGTGGAGCGTTGCTGCACAGCTTTTTTCAGGTCTCTCCAGAGATGTTCGATCGGGTTCAAGTCCGGGTTCTGGCTGGGCCACTCAAGGACATTCAGAGACTTGTCCTGAAGCCAGTCCTGCGTTGTCTTGGCTGTGTGCTTAGGGTCGTTGTCCTGTTGGATGGTGAACCTTCGCCCCAGTCTGAGGTCCTGAGCGCTCTGGAGCAGGTTTTTATCAAGGATCTCTCTGTACTTTGCTCCGTTCATCTTTGCCTTGATCCTGACTAGTCTCCCAGTCCCTGCCGCTGAAAAACTACCCCACAGCATGATGCTGCCACCACCATGCTTCACCGTAGGGATGGTGCCAGGTTTCCTCCAGACGTGACGCTTGGCATTCAGGCCAAAGAGTTCAATCTTGGTTTCATCAGACCAGAGAATGTTCGTTCTCATGTTTGAGAGTCTTTAGGTGCCTTTTGGCAAACTCCAAGCGGGCTGTCATGTGCCTTTTACTGAGGAGTGGCTTCCGCCACTCTACCATAAAGGCCTGATTGGTGGAGTGCTGCAGAGATGGCTGTCCTTCTGGAAGGTTCTCCCATCTCCACAGATGAACTCTGGAGCTCTGTCAGAGTGACCATCGGGTTCTTGGTCACCTCTCTGACCAAGGCCCTTCTCCCCTGATTGCTCAGTTTCCCCGGGCGGCCAGCTCTAGGAAGAATCTTGGTGGTTCCAAACTTCTTCTATTTAAGAATGATGGAGGCCACTGTGTTCTTGGGGACCTTCAATGAAATATCACATTCAATGCTGCAGACATTTTTTGGTACCCTTCCCCAGATCTGTGCCTCGTCACAGTCCTGTCTCTGAGCTCTACGGACAATTCCTTTGACCTCATGGCTTGGTTTTTGCTCTGACATGCACTGTCAACTGTGGGACCTTATATAGACAGGTGTGTGCCTTTCCAAATAATCTCCAATCAATTGAATTTACCACAGGTGCACTCCAATCAAGTTGTAGAAACATCTTAAGGATGATCAATGGAAACAGAATGCACCTGAGCTCAATTTCGAGTCGCATAGCAAAGGGTCTGAATACTTATGTAAATAAGGTGTTTCTGTTTTTATTTGTAATACATTTGCTAAAATGTCTAAACCTGGTTTCGCTTTTTCATTTTGGGGTATTTTGTGTGGATTGCAAAAAAATATCATATTTAATCCATTTTAGAATAAAGCTGTAACTTTACAAAATGTGTAAAAAGTCAAGGGGTATGAATACTTTCCGAAGGCACTAAGTATACCAAACATTAAGGACACCTTCCTAATATTGAGTTGCATCCCTTTGCCCCTCAGAACATCCTCAATCCCCCTCAGGAGACTGAAAAGATTTGGCATGGGTCCTCAGATCCTCAAAAAAGTCTACAGCTGCACCATCGAGAGCATCCTGACTGGTTGCATCACCGCCTGGTATGGCAACTGCTTGGCCTCCGACCGCAAGGCACTACAGAGGGTAGTGCGTACGGCCCAGTACATCACTGGGGCCAAGCTTCCTGCCATCCAGGACCTCTATTCCAGGCGGTGTCAGAGGAAAGCCCTCAAAATTGTCAAAGACTCCAGTCACCCTAGTCATAGACTGTTCTCTCTGCTACCGCACGGCAAGCGGTACCGGAGTGCCAAGTCTAGGTCCAAAAGACTTCTCCCTGTAGAACCCTGAGGTAAGAATATCCCTTTAGAACCCTGAGGTAAGAATATCCCTTTAGAACCCTGAGGTAAGAATATCTTTCTAGAACCCTGAGGTAAGAATATCCCTATAGAACCCAGAGGTAAGAATATCCCTCTAGAACCCTGAGGTAAGAATATCCCTTCAGAACCCTGAGGTAAGAATATCCCTTTAGATTTCCTAGGTAAGAATATCCCTTTAGAACCCTGAGGTAAGAATATCCTTCTAGAACCCTGAGGTAAGAATATCTCTTTAGAACCCAGAGGTAAGAATATCCCTGTAGAACCCAGAGGTAAGAATATCCTTCTAGAACCCTGAGGTAAGAATATCCCTTCAGAACCCTGAGGTAAGAATATCCCTTTAGAATTCCTAGGTAAGAATATCCCTTTAGAACCCAGAGGTAAGAATATCCTTCTAGAACCCAGAGGTAAGAATATCCCTCTAGTACCCCGAGGTAAGAATATCCCTTTAGAACCCTGAGGTAAGAATATCCCTTTAGAACCCCTAGGTAAGAATTACACTTTAGAACCCTGAGGTAAGAATATCCTTCTAGAACCCTGAGGTAAGAATATCCCTGTAGAACCCAGAGGTAAGAATATCCCTTTAGAACCCTGAGGTAAGAATATCCCTTTAGAACCCTGAGGTAAGAATATCCCTTTAGAACCCTGAGGTAAGAATATCCCTTTAGAATTCCTAGGTAAGAATATCCCTTTAGAACCCCGAGGTAAGAATATCCTTCTAGAACCCTGAGGTAAGAATATCTCTTTAGAACCCCGAGGTAAGAATATCCTTCTAGAACCCTGAGTTAAGAATATCTCTTTAGAACCCTGAGGTAAGAATATCCCTGTAGAACCCAGAGGTAAGAATATCCTTCTAGAACTCAGAGGTAAGAGTTACCCTTTAGAACCCCTAGGTAAGAATATCCCTCTAGAACCCAGAGGTAAGAATATCCCTCTAGAACCCAGAGGTAAGAATATCCCTCTAGAACCCAGAGGTAAGAATATCCCTCTAGAACCCAGAGGTAAGAATATCCCTCTAGAACCCAGAGGTAAGAATATCCCTCTAGAACCCAGAGGTAAGAATATCCCTCTAGAACCCAGAGGTAAGAATATCCCTCTAGAACCCAGAGGTAAGAATATCCCTCTAGAACCCAGAGGTAAGAATATCCCTCTAGAACCCAGAGGTAAGAATATCCCTCTAGAACCCAGAGGTAAGAATATCCCTCTAGAACCCAGAGGTAAGAATATCCCTCTAGAACCCAGAGGTAAGAATATCCCTCTAGAACCCAGAGGTAAGAATATCCCTCTAGAACCCAGAGGTAAGAATATCACTCTAGAACCCAGAGGTAAGAATATCCCTCTAGATCGCAGAGGTAAGAATATCCCTCTAGAACCCCGAGGTAAGAATATCCCTGTAGAACCCAGAGGTAAGAATATCCCTTTAGAACCCAGAGGTAAGAATATCACTCTAGAACCCAGAGGTAAGAATATCCCTTTAGAACCCCGAGGTAAGAATATCCTTCTAGAACCCTGAGGTAAGAATATCTCTTTAGAACCCTGAGGTAAGAATATCCTTCTAGAACCCTGAGTTAAGAATATCTCTTTAGAACCCCGAAGGTAAGAATATCCTTCTAGAATCCTGAGTTAAGAATATCTCTTTAGAACCCCGAGGTAAGAATATCCTTCTAGAACCCTGAGTTAAGAATATCTCTTTAGAACCCAGAGGTAGGAATATCCTTCTAGAACCCTGAGTTAAGAATATCTCTTTAGAACCCAGAGGTAAGAATATCCTTCTAGAACCCTGAGTTAAGAATATCTCTTTAGAACCCCGAGGTAAGAATATCCTTCTAGAACCCTGAGTTAAGAATATCTCTTTAGAACCCTGAGGTAAGAATATCTTTCTAGAACCCTGAGTTAAGAATATCTCTTTAGAACCCCGAGGTAAGAATATCCTTCTAGAACCCTGAGTTAAGAATATCTCTTTAGAACCCCGAGGTAAGAATATCCTTCTAGAACCCTGAGTTAAGAATATCTCTTTAGAACCCCGAGGTAAGAATATCCCTCTAGAACCCAGAGGTAAGAATATCCCTCTAGAACCCAGAGGTAAGAATATCCCTCTAGAACCCAGAGGTAAGAATATCCCTCTAGAACCCAGAGGTAAGAATATCCCTCTAGAACCCAGAGGTAAGAATATCCCTCTAGAACCCAGAGGTAAGAATATCCCTCTAGAACCCAGAGGTAAGAATATCCCTTTAGAACCCCTAGGTAAGAATATCCCTCTAGAACCCAGAGGTAAGAATATCCCTCTAGAACCCAGAGGTAAGAATATCCCTCTAGAACCCAGAGGTAAGAATATCCCTCTAGAACTCAGAGGTAAGAGTTACCATTTAGAACCCTGAGGTAAGAATTACCTTCTAGAACCCCGAGGTAAGAATATCCCTTTAGAACCCAGAGGTAAGAATATCCCTCTAGAACCCAGAGGTAAGAATATCCCTCTAGAACACAGAGGTAAGAATATCCCTCTAGAACCCAGAGGTAAGAATATCCCTCTAGAACCCAGAGGTAAGAATATCCCTCTAGAACACAGAGGTAAGAATATCCCTCTAGAACACAGAGGTAAGAATATCCCTCTAGAACCCAGAGGTAAGCAAAGACAAGACGGGTTTCACAGGTGCATCAGTACCAGAGGAGTGGGGAAGGACAGAGGAGTGGGGAAGAACAGAGGAGTGGTGAAGGACAGAGGAGTGGGGAAGGACAGAGGACTGGGGAAGGACAGAGGAGTGGGGAAGGACAGAGGACTGGGGAAGGACAGAGGAGTGGGTAAGGACAGAGTCATTAATAACTAGACTGTTTCTGAATGTATGAATGAATGGTCTAAGGTCTCCCATCAACACTTTGTATATGATTTAGTTCATGGATGGGTAACAATGTTACAGAAAACCCATTGACATAAATACATCAATAATAAGTATGTGTATTGGTATTGCAGTGGAACATGGATCATGCTACTGAAGCTGCTTGCAGTATAATGGAAATTGCGTTCTGACATTACCATGGAAACAGCCATCTAGTCGAATTCTCTCTCCCATTTATTTTGAGTCAATTGAACTTTCGCTTCTAATGAAAGAAGGTATTTGAACAGGAATAGAAAATGTAATAATTTAAGTCCCAAAAGAGATCAAGGGAGATGAACTGAAAGGTGATTTTTATGATATTATATCCCAGTTGATGGATTAGCAGTCACACAGTGGATTATGTAACTCAAAGATTATAGATAGATCTTATGTTAACACTGTTTTACCATCTACAGAGACCAGTTCGTCAGCCAGCAGCTACAGCTCTGAGTTCAGCAGGAGACTTCTCAGCACCTACATATGTAAGTTCAGGAAGTAAAGATGCAGAAGTACATACCGTTAGTACATACCATAAGTACATACTGTAAGTACATACCGTAAGTACATACCATACGTACATACCATAAGTACATACCATAAGTACATATCATATGTTAGTTTATGAAGAAAATGAAGACCTTAATTAAAGGAAGAGTCAGCGATATGACGTAGATTAAGAAAGTAAACAGCATCGTGGTTCAATTTACGCAGCAACTAAGATCGCTGAAGCGCAAGGCTCAACTTCTCAGCTGTTTTGGTGCCCTGGCTACCATGCTGTGAAGTGTTGCATCTCGCTCATCTCAATATCACCGCAGATATCGCGATGTAAGACTTTGCTGTCACACAGAGTATCTGCGCATGCGCACTGGTTCGCTTCACGCTGCTACGACATGGTTGCTACGGGACCAAAACAGCGGAGAAGTTTAGCCTCACGCTTCAACGCTCTTAGTTGTTGTGGAAATGTACCCACACTGCTGTTTACTTTGTGCATCTATGTCATCTTGCTGAGTCTACCTTTAAGTAAATCGACAGTACAAGTCAAAGGTTTGGGCACACCTACTCATTCAAGGGTTTTTCTTTATTTTTACTATTTTCTACATTGTAGAATAATAGTGAAGACATCAAAACTACGAAATAACACATATGGAATCATGTAGTAACCAAAGAAAGTGTTAAACAAATAAAATATATTTTCTATTTGCGATTCTTCGAAGTAGCCACACTTTGCCTTGATGACAGCTTTGCACACGTTTGGCGTTCTCTCAACCAGCTTCATGAGATAGTCACCTGGAATGCCTTTCCTTCTCAATGCGTTTGAGCCAATCAGTTGTGTTGTGACAAGGTAGGGGGGGTATACAGAAGATAGCCCTATTTGGTAAAAGAGTTGAAGTAAATAGACATGCTACATGTAATACAAATGTACACTAAGTATATAAAGGACAGAGCTTTGAATTGTTTTGGTCACATGTATCTTTCTTTGTCACATTATTTCACTTTTCTCCAAGACAAACGTCCCCTACAGGACAATAAAGTTGATCTTATTTATCTTACAGTATCTTATACCTTCATAACTAGATGACTCAAATGTGTATATTATTTGAACCAACCAAGCACAGTTTCTAGTACAAATGTTTTATTCTGTTTTGGTTCTCTCTCAGGTAAAGTGTTGGGGAACCGGCAGCTCAATCTTCTCAGTAAATCCAAGGTGTACGAGGACTCTGCTCTGAGTGCCATCTTCCTCCACAACAACTACAGCTACATCCTCAAGTCCCTGGAGAAGTAGGCCCCCGTTTATCACCTTATCACATCTGCCTGCCTGCACAACCACACACACACCATTTTCCATTGATATCTTTCAAAAGTACTAGTAACTCGATTGATATCAGCTACTCAAACGTACACTCAGCGGCCAGTATATTAGGTACACCATCTAGTACTGGGTCGGAGCCCCCCTTTGCCTCCAGAACAACCTGAAATCTTCGGGGCATAGATTCAAATGGTATCAAGGGACCTAACGTGTGCCAGGAAAACATTTCCCACACCATTACACCACCGCCACCAGCCTGTACCGTTGACACCAGGCAGGATGGGACCATGGACTCATGCTGCTTACACCAAATCCTGACTCTGACATCAGCATGACGCAACAGGAACCAGGATTCGTCGGACCAGGCAATGATTTTCCACTCCTCAGTTGTCCAGTGTTGGTGATCGTGTGCCCACTGGAGCCACTTCTTCTTGTTTATAGCTGATAGGAGTGGAACCCGTTGTTAGATTCTGACAAAACAGAGTAAAAACTCAAGGACCATTAAGAGAAGCTCAAACCAAGTTTATTCACCCAATGGGTCAAACAGCTGAAGGACAAAAACATGTTCCCACCAGCACAAGTATATATACCCCACTTTGGGGGGGGGGTCTCCTCCTCTTCTCTAAACATGACATCTATGTTGCAAGGCAGGAAGTTAAGTGATGTGGGTAATAAACTGTTCCTTCTCCCTTAATGTGACCTGACCTGACTTCGGCCCCCATTCCTCACTAATCCACAGCTATCCACCCTCATCAGTGACCGCAGCCATGTGATTGCCTTCCCTTACTTAGTAACATTCTAAGGCCATGGCTATTATCCAACCTCCATTGAGCCCAACATATACATTCCTCCACATATAACCATTAACTTCTGGTGTAGCAAGTATTTCAAATTACAACCCAACAACTGAAACCACACTGTGGCCCTTCTCTTCTCTACAGGATCCCTCACATTTCAAGTTTAGAAAGCATCACCGGTGTGGTCGTCTGCTGCAATAGCCCATCCGTGAGAAAGACAGACGAGTTGTGCGTTCCGAGATGCCGTTCTGCACACCACTGTTGTACTGCGCCGTTATTTGCCTGTTTGTGGCCCGCCTGTTAGCTTGCACCATTCTTACCATTCTCCTTCGACCTCTCATCAACGAGCTGTTTTCACCCACAGGACTGCCACTGACTGGATGTTTTTTGTTTGTCGCACCGTTCTCTGTAAACTCTAGACACTGTTGTGCATGAAAAGCCCAGGAAGGCGGCCGTTTCTGAGATACTGGAACCGGCACACCTGGCACGACGATCATACCACACTCAAAGTCACTTAGTTCACTCGTTTTGACCATTCTAACGTTAAATCGAACAGTAACTGAATGCCTCAATGCCTGTCTGCCTGCTTTATATAGTAAGCCACAGCAATGTGGCTCACTGTCTGTAGGAGCGAACCATTTTCGTGAACAGGGTGGTGTACCCAATAAACTGGCCACTGAGTATAACAAATATTAGGAACACCTTCCTAATATTGAGTTGCACCCCCTTTTGCCCTCAGAACAGCCTCAATTTGTCGGGGCATGGACTCTACCAGGTGTTGAAAGCGTTCCACAGGGATGCTGACCCATGTTGACTCCAATGCTTCCCACAGTTATGTCAACTTGGCTGGATGTCCTTTGTGTGGTGGACCTTTCTTGACACACACAGGAAACGGTTGAGCATGAAAAACCCAGCAGCGTTGCAGTTCTTGACACAAACCGGTGAGCCTGGCACGTACTACCATACCCCGTTCAAAGGCACTTACATTATCTGTCTTGCCCATTCACCCTCTGATTGGCACACATACACAATCCATGTCTCAATTGTCTCAAGGCTTATAAATCCTTCTTTAACCTGTCTCCTCCCCTTCATCTACACTGATTGAAATGGATTTAACAGGTGACATCAATAAGGGATCATGGCTTTCACCTGGATTCACCAGGTCAGTCTATGTCATGGAAATAGCAGGTGTTCTTAATGTTTTGTACACTCAGTGTATATAGCCTACAGTAAACACAAATCAACAAATGCATTGCCATGGACCCAAACACCTTTTCTAACACACACGTCCAGACATAGAATGCATTAAGCATTAACACTAGAACTGCCAACGGCCACTGACGTTTGATTTTGTAAGTAAACTAAATCAGCCCCACAAAAAAGCTATGTCCTGCTCCTTCCCTGACTTTTCCTAAATATTTGTATTTTACACTGCTCATTTGTCAGAATTTTGAAATCACAAATAGAAATATATATAGTATAGTATTTAGCCCTTTTACCTTTTTTTTTTACACCTATTCCTAACTTAATCCGCAAAGACAATGTGCTGTAGGACGTTGGTACCCAGCCAGGCACTAATGCGTCTCTCTCTCCTCACTGAATGAATGACAAATCGATAAATGAGCAATAATTGTGCACCTTACTTCACAATTGAATTTAAGTTAGGCCTAACTGAATGATAAGGAGGGTGAAGAGGTTGATTTTAATTTAGAAAGACAATAGTGTAATGATGAGTTTGTGTTATGCCTATTTATCAGCAGCAAATAATTTGACCGCGTTCCTTGTGGGTTGATACCATTTCCCTTTTATGTTTTACTTTGTAAAAATAAGCTCTCATGGGACTGCTTTATTTACTATAACTCTATTAGTAATCAAATGTATTGTCAGGGAAACTAAAATGTGTTACATGTTGCAGTAGGCCTTTAGAATAATGCAAAACATCCTTGACTCTATCCAGCGAAGCAAATGATGACAGCCCATTGAATGAATGACAAATGGATGGAATGGGTGATACTTGTGCAAGTTACTTCACAATTGAATTTAAATGAGGCCTAAATGAACGATGAGGGTGAAGAGACCGATTTAGTTTAGAACATCAATAGTGTAGTGATGAAGTTGTGTTCATGCCTATTTATCAGCGTTGGTGCTCATTTTAATAATTTGACCACACGCCTTGCAGGTTGATACCATTCTCTTTTATGTTTTACTTTGTAAAAATAAGCTGTTAAAGTACTGTTTTATTTACTGTAAATCTATTACTAATCAAATGTATTTTAAGGAAAACGAAAACATGCTATGTGTTGCAGTCTTCTTGGGTATGACGCTACAAGCTTGGCACACCTGTATTTGGGGAGTTTCTCCCATTCTTCTCTGCAGATCTTCTCGAGCTCTGTCAGGTTGGATGGGGAGTGTCGCTGCACCGCTATTTTCAGGTCTCTCCAGAGATGTTCGATCGGTTTCAAGTCCGGGCTATGGCTGGGCCACTCCTGCATTGTCTTGGCTGTGTGCTTAGGGTTGTTGTCTTGTTGGAAGGTGAACCTTCGCCTCAGTCTGAAGTCCTGAGCGCTCTGGAGCAGGTTTTCATCAAGGATCTCACTGTACTTTGCTCCGTTAATCTTTTCCTCGATCCTGACTAGTCTCCCATTCCCTGCCGCTGAAATGCATCCCCACAGCATGATGCTGCCACCACCATGCTTCACCGTAGGGATGGTGCCAGGTTTCCTCCAGATGTGACGCTTGCCATTCAGTCCAAAGAGTTCAATCTTGGTTTCATCAGACCAGAGAATCTTGTTTCTCATGGTCTGAGAGTCCTTTAGGTACCTTTTGGCAAACTCCAAGCGGGCTGTCATGTGCCTTTTACTGAGGAGTGGCTTCTGTCTGGCCACTCTACCATAAAGGCCTGATTGGTGGAGTGCTGCAGAGATGGTTGTCTTTTTGGAAGGTTCTCCCATCTCCCCAGATGAACTCTGGAGCTCTGTCAGAGTGACCATCGGGTTCTTGGTCACCTCCCTGACCAAGCCCCTTCTCCCCCGATTGCTCAGTTTGGCCGGGCGGCAAGCTCTAGGAAGAATCTTGGTGGTTACAAACGTATTTAATTTAAGAATGATGGAGGCCACTGTGTTCTTGGGGACCTTCAATGCTGCAGAAATGTTTTGGTACCCTTCCCCAGATCTGTGCCTCGACACAATCCTGTCTCGGAGCTCTACGGACAATTCATTCGACCTCATGGCTTGGTTTTTGCTCTGACATGCACTGTCAACTGTGGGACCTTATATAGACAGGTGTGTGCCTTTCCAAATCATGTTGAATCAATTTAATTTACCACAGGTGGACTCCAATCAAGTTGTAGAAACTTCTCAAGGATGATCAATGGAAACAGGATGCACCTAAGCTAAATTTTGAGTCTCATATCAAAGGGTCTGAATAATTATGTAAATAAGGTATTTATTTATTTTTTATACATTTGAAAACATTTGAAAACATTTCTAAAAACCTGTTTTCGCTTTGTCATTATGGGGTATAGTCAAATCAAATGTTATTTGTCACATGTGCCGAATACAACAGGTGTAGACCTTACAGTGAAATGCTTACTTACAAGCCCTTAACCAACAATGCAGTTTTAAGAAAGAATACCTAAAAAATTAATAAATAAAAGTAACAAATAATTAAAGAGCAGTGTACATTGTGTGTATATTGATGAGTATTTTTATTTCTTTAATCCATTTTAGAATAAGGCTGTAACGTAACAAAATGTTGAAAAAGGGAAGGGGTCTGAATACTTTTTGAATGCACTGTATCCTTGACTCTATCCAAGTTGATGAGCTGGAAACAAATGATGCCAGTCAGCCTGCACAGCCGGCCCATCCAAACTATACCTAAACTATACCAAAACCTTATTTCACGCATAATAAGAGTTAGCCTATAGTCAAGATTAAATTGACAATCTGATGAGTGACAATATTAGGCCTGTTAGTTATCAAATTGTACATGAAGAGATGGGCGCATCTTGTAATTTTTTTTTTTTTTTTTTTTTTTGACAGATGCAAATAAAAGATTGACAGATGCAGGGAAATCCTCCTTCAGAGTCATATACAGGTAAAACATTGTGATTTCTATATAAACTCAGCAAAAAAAGAAATGTCCTCTCACTGTCAACTGCGTTTATTTTCATCAAACTTAACATGTGTAAATATTTGTATGAACATAACACGATTCAACAACTGAGACATAAACTGAACAAGTTCCACAGACATGTGACTAACAGAAATTGAATAATGTATCCCGCTCCAGAGTACAGGCCTCGGTGTAACGCTCATTCCTTCGACAATAAACACAAATCCGACCATCACCCCTGGTGAGACAAAACCGCGACTCGTCAGTGAAGAGCACTTTTTGCCAGTCCTGTCTGGTCCAGCAACGGTGGGTTTGTGCCCATAGGCGACGTTGTTGCCGGTGATGTCTGGTGAGGACCTGCCTTACAACAGGCCTACAAGCCCTCAGTCCAGCCTATCTCAGCCTATTGCGGACAGTCTGAGCACTGATGGAGGGATTGTGCGTTCCTGGTGTAACTCGGGCAGTTGTTGTTGCCATCCTGTACCTGTCCTGAAGGTGTGATGTTCGGATGTACCGATCCTGTGCAGGTGTTGTTACACGTGTTCTGCCACTGCGAGGACGATCAGCTGTCTGTCCTGTCTCCCTGTAGCGCTGTCTTAGGCATCTCACAGTATGGACATTGCAATTTATTGCCCTGGCCACATCTGCAGTCCTCATGCCTCCTTGCAGCATGCCTAAGGCACGTTCACGCAGATGAGCAGGGACCCTGGGCATCTTTCTTTTGGTGTTTCATAACTGTGACCTTAATTGCCTACCATCTGTAAGCTGTTAGTGTCTTAACGACCGTTCCACAGGTGCATGTTCATTAATTGTTTATGGTTAATTGAACAAGCATGGGAAACAGTGTTTAAACCCTTTACAATGAAGATCTGTGAAGTTATTTGGATTTCTACGAGTTATCTTTGAAAGACAGGGTCCTGAAAAAGGGACGTTTCTTTTTTTGCTGAGTTTAGTGTCAGAAAGAGCATATTCTGACACTTACCTTTGTCAAATAACTCAAAATTCAAGAGGTGCAGCTCTTTTTCCAAATTGCACTGTTTCCAAGAATGTCTGTGCTGTCCATGCATTCAGCACATGACCACTCGCACGGCAGCATTGCTCTGGCTACTATAAGCAAAAACGAGTAACATAATGAACATAAAATTAAAATATGCTATTCTGTCATCAATGGATGAATGGGCGATGGAAACTGATAATGGTGCATGTGACTTCAGTTAAGTTTAGGTTTAGTACTAAACCAAGTACTTGCTCAATGGCTTTCCATATCTGGGGAAAGATTAAACCAGGCCAGCCTGTGAGCAACTGTCTGAGACTGTGGTTTTGAGACTCGTGGAGCCTTACATGGGCAAAGGCAGAAATGTGACCATGGACAACTTCATTACATCAATTTCCCTGGCAGACAAGTTGATTGCAAAGAAGACTAGCCTGCTAGGAACAATGAACAAACAAAGGTGGGATCTGCCCCCCCCCACCCCCTCCCCACCCCCGCACAAAACAACATACCAGCGGTGATGGAGAGTGGTAAAGCAACACTCACGATGTACAGATGTAAAATAAATAACAGTGTTTGCATCCTCAGCACCATGCATCCCACTGGATCTGGCATGTGAGCTTCGTGAGAACCACATGAACGCCAAGAAAGAAACTACAGCTGACAAGCAGGCAGCAGGTCCTGCTCTCCCTCTTCCAAAAGCACCACAACTCCCACTTGGGAGAAATAAGACACAATGTCAAGTTGGCAGGTGCTCACGAAACAAGGCCCATGAAAACTGTGTGCAGTCCAACCAATTTGTTTGTGGGGCTTGCTCACACAAAGCCCCGAAGCTGTGTGCTGACTGTGGACTCGAACCATAAAGAGGAGACGAGATGATTGACTAATATGTAAAGGCACAGGTTTAAGGGCACAATACCGTGTCTGATACAATCAACAAATGATAGTTTTTATATCTTGTCATTAATATATTTCCACAAATATTTCTTAACGCAATTAATCCTTTATAATTGTTCATGCACTGGTGCTTTTGTTTAGAAATACAGCAAGTAATTTCACCTGCGCACCTGGCTGGTTATATTATTATATTTATTATCGTAATAAAGAAGCTTTAACTATTAATTACTATAACTATTACTAATCGAATCTACAAATAAAGTTGATCAAATAGATTACACTGTAATGTTTTTATTGTAAGGGAAGCTAAAATAGGCTATAGGCCTACGTTCTTTCTAGGACTTTGTAGAATTGTACAAAACATTTCCGTGACTCCATCTAAACAAATAACTATTGTTGTTATTTTTTTTAAATTGATATATTTCTATGAATATTTCTTCATGCAATTAATCATTTACAACAGTTTGTACTATTTATCAAGCGTTTATCAAGCATGTTTGCACACTTTGCAGATTAATATGCATCTGATGCATACGCTAAAGGGGACGCCTGGCAATGTTCTCTAGTGGGTACTTACAGTATATGCTGAAAGGTCAGGCGGTTCTAGTGTTAAGCAAGAACAAACTTAATCAAAGTCACGCCACCATCCTATCTTAACCATATTATTGTGTGTGTTTGTCTGTCTCTCAGGTCTGAGCTGATCCAACTGGTGACGGTGACTCAGAAGAAGGCTGAAAGTTCCTACAGAGAGCTGATCGAACAGCAGATACTGATGAACCAACACAGGTAACTACATACTGATGAACCAACACAGGTAACTACATACTGATGAACCAGCACAGGTAACTACATACTGATGAACCAACACAGGTAACTACATACTGATGAACCAGCACAGGTAACTACATACTGATGAACCAGCACAGGTAACTACATACTGATGAACCAGCACAGGTAATTACATACTGATGAACCAACACAGGTAACTACATACTGATGAACCAGCACAGGTAACTACATACTGATGAACCAACACAGGTAACTACATACTGATGAACCAGCACAGGTAACTACATACTGATGAACCAGCACAGGTAACTACATACTGATGAACCAACACAGGTAACTACATACTGATGAACCAACACAGGTAACTACATACTGATGAACCAGCACAGGTAACTACATACTGATGAACCAACACAGGTAACTACATACTGATGAACCAGCACAGGTAACTACATACTGATGAACCAACACAGGTAACTACATACTGATGAACCAACACAGGTAACTACATACTGATGAACCAACACAGGTAATTACATACTGATGAACCAACACAGGTAATTACATACTGATGAACCAACACAGGTAACTACATACTGATGAACCAGCACAGGTAATTACATACTGATGAACCAGCACAGGTAACTACATACTGATGAACCAGCACAGGTAACTACATACTGATGAACCAGCACAGGTAACTACATACTGATGAACCAACACAGGTAACTACATACTGATGAACCAGCACAGGTAACTACATACTGATGAACCATCACAGGTAACTACATACTGATGAACCAACACAGGTAACTACATACTGATGAACCAGCACAGGTAACTACATACTGATGAACCAGCACAGGTAACTACATACTGATGAACCAGCACAGGTAACTACATACTGATGAACCAGCACAGGTAACTACATACTGATGAACCAGCACAGGTAACTACATACTGATGAACCAGCACAGGTAACTACATACTGATGAACCAGCACAGGTAACTACATACTGATGAACCAGCACAGGTAACTACATACTGATGAACCAGCACAGGTAACTACATACTGATGAACCAGCACAGGTAACTACATACTGATGAACCAACACAGGTAACTACATACTGATGAACCAACACAGGTAACTACATACTGATGAACCAGCACAGGTAACTACATACTGATGAACCAGCACAGGTAATTACATACTGATGAACCAGCACAGGTAATTACATACTGATGAACCAGCACAGGTAATTACATACTGATGTACCAGCACAGGTAACTACATACTGATGAACCAACACAGGTAACTACATACTGATGAACCAGCACAGGTAACTACATACTGATGAACCAGCACAGGTAACTACATACTGATGAACCAGCACAGGTAACTACATAATGATGAACCAGCACAGGTAACTACATACTGATGAACCAGCACAGGTAACTACATACTGATGAACCAGCACAGGTAATTACATACTGATGAACCAACACAGGTAACTACATACTGATGAACCAGCACAGGTAACTACATACTGATGAACCAGCACAGGTAACTACATACTGATGAACCAGCACAGGTAACTACATACTGATGAACCAGCACAGGTAATTACATACTGATGAACCAGCACAGGTAACTACATACTGATGAACCAGCACAGGTAACTACATACTGATGAACCAGCACAGGTAATTACATACTGATGAACCAGCACAGGTAACTACATACTGATGAACCAGCACATGTAACTACATACTGATGAACCAGCACAGGTAATTACATACTGATGAACCAGCACAGGTAATTACATACTGATGAACCAGCACAGGTAACTACATACTGATGAACCAGCACAGGTCATTACATACTGATGAACCAGCACAGGTAAATACATACTGATGAACCAGCACAGGTAACTACATACTGATGAACCAGCACAGGTAACTACATACTGATGAACCAGCACAGGTAACTACATACTGATGAACCAGCACAGGTAATTACATACTGATGAACCAGCACAGGTAACTACATACTGATGAACCAGCACAGGTAACTACATACTGATGAACCAGCACAGGTAATTACATACTGATGAACCAGCACAGGTAACTACATACTGATGAACCAGCACAGGTAACTACATACTGATGAACCAGCACAGGTAATTACATACTGATGAACCAGCACAGGTAACTACATACTGATGAACCAGCACAGGTAATTACATACTGATGAACCAGCACAGGTAACTACATACTGATGAACCAGCACAGGTAACTACATACTGATGAACCAGCACAGGTAATTACATACTGATGAACCAGCACAGGTAACTACATACTGATGAACCAACACAGGTAATTACATACTGATGAACCAGCACAGGTAATTACATACTGATGAACCAGCACAGGTAACTACATACTGATGAACCAGCACAGGTAATTACATACTGATGAACCAGCACAGGTAACTACATACTGATGAACCAGCACAGGTAACTACATACTGATGAACCAGCACAGGTAACTACATACTGATGAACCAGCACAGGTAATTACATACTGATGAACCAGCACAGGTAACTACATACTGATGAACCAGCACAGGTAATTACATACTGATGAACCAACACAGGTAACTACATACTGATGAACCAACACAGGTAACTACATACTGATGAACCAACACAGGTAATTACATACTGATGAACCAACACAGGTAATTACATACTGATGAACCAACACAGGTAACTACATACTGATGAACCAACACAGGTAACTACATACTGATGAACCAGCACAGGTAACTACATACTGATGAACCAGCACAGGTAACTGCATACTGATGAACCAGCACAGGTAATTACATACTGATGAACCAGCACAGGTAACTACATACTGATGAACCAGCACAGGTAATTACATACTGATGAACCAGCACAGGTAACTACATACTGATGAACCAGCACAGGTAACTACATCCTGATGAACCAGCACAGGTAACTACATACTGATGAACCAGCACAGGTAACTACATACTGATGTACCAGCACAGGTAACTACATACTGATGAACCAGCACAGGTAACTACATACTGATGAACCAGCACAGGTAACTACATACTGATGAACCAGCACAGGTAACTACATACTGATGAACCAGCACAGGTAACTACATACTGATGAACCAGCACAGGTAACTACATACTGATGTACCAGCACAGGTAACTACATACTGATGAACCAGCACAGGTAACTACATACTGATGAACCAGCACAGGTAACTACATACTGATGAACCAGCACAGGTAACTACATACTGATGAACCAGCACAGGTAACTACATACTGATGAACCAGCACAGGTAACTACATACTGATGAACCAGCACAGGTAATTACATACTGATGAACCAGCACAGGTAACTACATACTGATGAACCAGCACAGGTAATTACATACTGATGAACCAACACAGGTAACTACATACTGATGAACCAACACAGGTAACTACATACTGATGAACCAGCACAGGTAACTACATACTGATGAACCAGCACAGGTAACTACATACTGATGAACCAGCACAGGTAACTACATACTGATGAACCAGCACAGGTAATTACATACTGATGAACCAGCACAGGTAACTACATACTGATGAACCAGCACAGGTAACTACATACTGATGAACCAGCACAGGTAACTACATACTGATGAACCAGCACAGGTAACTACATACTGATGAACCAGCACAGGTAACTTCATACTGATGAACCAGCACAGGTAACTACATACTGATGAACCAACACAGGTAACTACATACTGATGAACCAACACAGGTAATTACATACTGATGAACCAACACAGGTAACTACATACTGATGAACCAACACAGGTAACTACATACTGATGAACCAACACAGGTAACTACATACTGATGAACCAACACAGGTAACTACATACTGATGAACCAACACAGGTAACTACATACTGATGAACCAGCACAGGTAATTACATACTGATGAACCAGCACAGGTAACTACATACTGATGAACCAGCACAGGTAATTACATACTGATGAACCAGCACAGGTAACTACATACTGATGAACCAGCACAGGTAACTACATACTGATGAACCAGCAGAGGTAACTACATACTGATGAACCAGCAGAGGTAACTACATACTGATGTACCAGCACAGGTAACTACATACTGATGAACCAGCACAGGTAACTACATACTGATGAAACAGCACAGGTAACTACATACTGATGAACCAGCACAGGTAACTACATACTGATGAACCAGCACAGGTAACTACATACTGATGAACCAGCACAGGTAACTACATACTGATGAACCAGCACAGGTAACTACATACTGATGTACCAGCACAGGTAACTACATACTGATGTACCAGCACAGGTAACTACATACTGATGAACCAGCACAGGTAACTACATACTGATGAACCAGCACAGGTAACTACATACTGATGAACCAGCACAGGTAACTACATACTGATGAACCAGCACAGGTAACTACATACTGATGAACCAGCACAGGTAACTACATACTGATGAACCAGCACAGGTAACTACATACTGATGAACCAGCACAGGTAACTACATACTGATGAACCAACACAGGTAACTACATACTGATGAACCAACACAGGTAACTACATACTGATGAACCAGCACAGGTAACTACATACTGATGAACCAGCACAGGTAACTACATACTGATGAACCAGCACAGGTAACTACATACTGATGAACCAGCACAGGTAACTACATACTGATGAACCAGCACAGGTAACTACATACTGATGAACCAGCACAGGTAACTACATACTGATGAACCAGCACAGGTAACTACATACTGATGAACCAGCACAGGTAATTACATACTGATGAACCAACACAGGTAACTACATACTGATGAACCAACACAGGTAACTACATACTGATGAACCAGCACAGGTAACTACATACTGATGAACCAGCACAGGTAACTACATACTGATGAACCAGCACAGGTAACTACATACTGATGAACCAGCACAGGTAATTACATGCTGATGAACCAGCACAGGTAACTACATACTGATGAACCAGCACAGGTAATTACATACTGATGAACCAACACAGGTAACTACATACTGATGAACCAGCACAGGTAATTACATACTGATGAACCAACACAGGTAACTACATACTGATGAACCAACACAGGTAACTACATACTGATGAACCAGCACAGGTAACTACATACTGATGAACCAGCACAGGTAATTACATACTGATGAACCAACACAGGTAACTACATACTGATGAACCAACACAGGTAACTACATACTGATGAACCAACACAGGTAACTACATACTGATGAACCAACACAGGTAACTACATACTGATGAACCAACACAGGTAATTACATACTGATGAACCAACACAGGTAATTACATACTGATGAACCAACACAGGTAACTACATACTGATGAACCAACACCGGTAACTACATACTGATGAACCAACACAGGTAACTACATACTGATGAACCAGCACAGGTAACTACATACTGATGAACCAGCACAGGTAACTACATACTGATGAACCAGCACAGGTAATTACATACTGATGAACCAGCACAGGTAACTACATACTGATGAACCAGCACAGGTAACTACATACTGATGAACCAGCACAGGTAACTACATACTGATGAACCAGCACAGGTAACTACATCCTGATGAACCAGCACAGGTAACTACATACTGATGAACCAGCACAGGTAACTACATACTGATGTACCAGCACAGGTAACTACATACTGATGAACCAGCACAGGTAACTACATACTGATGAACCAGCACAGGTAACTACATACTGATGAACCAGCACAGGTAACTACATACTGATGAACCAGCACAGGTAACTACATACTGATGAACCAGCACAGGTAACTACATACTGATGTACCAGCACAGGTAACTACATACTGATGAACCAGCACAGGTAACTACATACTGATGAACCAGCACAGGTAACTACATACTGATGAACCAGCACAGGTAACTACATACTGATGAACCAGCACAGGTAACTACATACTGATGAACCAGCACAGGTAAATACATACTGATGAACCAGCACAGGTAACTACATACTGATGAACCAGCACAGGTAATTACATACTGATGAACCAGCACAGGTAACTACATACTGATGAACCAGCACAGGTAATTACATACTGATGAACCAACACAGGTAACTACATACTGATGAACCAACACAGGTAACTACATACTGATGAACCAGCACAGGTAACTACATACTGATGAACCAGCACAGGTAACTACATACTGATGAACCAGCACAGGTAACTACATACTGATGAACCAGCACAGGTAATTACATACTGATGAACCAGCACAGGTAACTACATACTGATGAACCAGCACAGGTAACTACATACTGATGAACCAGCACAGGTAACTACATACTGATGAACCAGCACAGGTAACTACATACTGATGAACCAGCACAGGTAACTACATACTGATGAACCAGCACAGGTAACTACATACTGATGAACCAACACAGGTAACTACATACTGATGAACCAACACAGGTAACTACATACTGATGAACCAACACAGGTAATTACATACTGATGAACCAACACAGGTAACTACATACTGATGAACCAACACAGGTAACTACATACTGATGAACCAACACAGGTAACTACATACTGATGAACCAACACAGGTAACTACATACTGATGAACCAACACAGGTAACTACATACTGATGAACCAACACCGGTAACTACATACTGATGAACCAACACAGGTAACTACATACTGATGAACCAACACAGGTAATTACATACTGATGAACCAACACAGGTAACTACATACTGATGAACCAACACAGGTAACTACATACTGATGAACCAACACAGGTAACTACATACTGATGAACCAACACAGGTAACTACATACTGACGTTCCAGCACTATGTAAACTATCTCCTGTGATTGTACGGTATGTGTTATGCTATGAGTAAGCTATAAACTTTTTCTGTTGTTTGTCTTGCTTTTCTTCAGCTGGCACAAGGTCACAGAGCATATAATGGACCGGTATATGCCTGCCTTCCTACCTGGAACCAAGGTGAGACTGTTTACTTGACATACTTAGGGAATGAAAGCATACGACTTTCTTTGCAATGCATAGCTTGCTGTGCACATTTGCTATTTTATATGTACGTAACGTAAATGGCCTTCCGTATTTTCTCTCTCACCAGCTGAAAGACAAAGAGTGTCAGGTGATCAAAGACAAGTTTAAGGTAAGATAACCAACACCACACAGGTGACACAAAACAAAACAAATCAAATTGTATTGGCCACATGCGCCGAATACAACAGGTGCAGACATTACAGTGAAATGCTTACTTACAGCCCTTAACCAACAGTGCATTTATTTTTAATAAAAAAGTAGAATAAAACAACAAAAAAGTAAAATAAAATAACAGTAGGGAGGCTATATACAGTGGGGAAAAAAAGTATTTAGTCAGCCACCAATTGTGCAAGTTCTCCCACTTAAAAAGATGAGAGAGGCCTGTAATTTTCATCATAGGTACACGTCAACTATGACAGACAAAATGAGGAAAAAAATTCCAGAAAATCACATTGTAGGATTTTTTATGAATTTATTTGCAAATTAAGGTGGAAAATAAGTATTTGGTCAATAACAAAAGTTTCTCAATACTTTGTTATATACCCTTTGTTGGCAATGACACAGGTCAAACGTTTTCTGTAAGTCTTCACAAGGTTTTCACACACTGTTGCTGGTATTTTGGCCCATTCCTCCATGCAGATCTCCTCTAGAGCAGTGATGTTTTGGGGCTGTCGCTGGGCAACACAGACTTTCAACTCCCTCCAAAGATTTTCTATGGGGTTGAGATCTGGAGACTGGCTAGGCCACTCCAGGACCTTGAAATGCTTCTTACGAAGCCACTCCTTTGTTGCCCGGGCGGTGTGTTTGGGATCATTGTCATGCTGAAAGACCCAGCCACGTTTCATCTTCAATGCCCTTGCTGATGGAAGGAGGTTTTCACTCAAAATCTCACGATACATGGCCCCATTCATTCTTTCCTTTTACGGATCAGTCGTCCTGGTCCCTTTGCAGAAAAACAGCCCCAAAGCATGATGTTTCCACCCCCATGCTTCACAGTAGGTATGGTGTTCTTTGGATGCAACTCAGCATTCTTTGTCCTCCAAACACGACTGAGTTGAGTTTTTACCAAAAAGTTCTATTTTGGTTTCATCTGACCATATGACATTCTCCCAATCCTCTTCTGGATCATCCATATGCACTCTAGCAAACTTCAGACGGGCCTGGACATGTACTGGCTTAAGCAGGGGGACACGTCTGGCACTGCAGGATTTGAGTCCCTGGCGGCGTAGTGTGTTACTGATGGTAGGCTTTGTTACTTTGGTCCCAGCTCTCTGCAGGTCATTCACTAGGTCCCCCCGTGTGGTTCTGGGATATTTGCTCACCGTTCTTGTGATCATTTTGACCCCACGGGGTGAGATCTTGCGTGGAGCCCCAGATCGAGGGAGATTATCAGTGGTCTTGTATGTCTTCCATTTCCTAATAATTGCTCCCACAGTTGATTTCTTCAAACCAAGCTGCTTACCTATTGCAGATTCAGTCTTCCCAGCCTGGTGCAGGTCTACAATTTTGTTTCTGGTGTCCTTTGACAGCTCTTTGGTCTTGGCCATAGTGGAGTTTGGAGTGTGACTGTTTGAGGTTGTGGACAGGTGTCTTTTATACTGATAATAAGTTAAAACAGGTGCCATTAATACAGCTAACGAGTGGAGGACAGAGGAGCCTCTTAAAGAAGAAGTTACAGGTCTGTGAGAGCCAGAAATGTTGCATGTTTGTAGGTGACCAAATACTTATTTTCCACCATAATTTGCAAATAAATTCATTAAAAATCCTACAATGTGATTTTCTGGATTTTTTTTTCTCAATTTGTCTGTCATAGTTGACGTGTACCTATGATGAAAATTACAGGCCTCTCTCATCTTTTTAAGTGGGAGAACTTGCACAATTGGTGGCTGACTAAATACTTTTTTCCCCAACTGTATATTGTCAAAGGTAGAAGAGGCAAGATGGTCACCTGTCAGCCTGGTTTCATACACTAGACGTATCATACGTATGCAAATTCACAACATACTGTACGAATTGCAGATCATAACATATACAAATTGTAATTTGTAACATATCATACGAAATGGAGGATGGACATCCACAAATTAATACATACTATACGAAACGTAACATATCATACTACTTTTAAATGGAGGGAGACAGATTTACATTTACTATGTTACGTCTACCCCTGAGTCTAGGTTGCACCTGTAGCTCTAGCTTGTACTCAAAGGCAAAAATAGTGAGTCAAAGGCAAAAACACACACAAAAGAAAGAAGCAAAAATGGAGTCTCTGTAACGGTGTTCGTTGCCTTCTATACTCTTGACCTGAGCCAGTATAACAGAAAGTTTATATTAATCTTCCCATTAGACAGCTCTGCAAGCATTATAATGTAAATGAGGCCCTTTTTCTACTTCCCCAGAGTCAGATGAACTCGTGGATAAAAATGCTATGTCTCTGTGTCCAGTATGAATAAAGTTATGCTAGAAGATACCATAGACTTCCAGTCATTGCGCTAACGCTAGTTAGCATTGGCTCGCGAAACTACCTCCATAACTTCCTTCATACTGGACACAGAGTCATAAAAATGGTATCCACGAGTTCATCTGACTCTGGGGAAATAGATAAAGGAATTCATTGACATAACGCTTGCAGAGCTGTCTAATGGGAAGATGAATGGAAACTTTCTGGGCGGTCTGTCATATTCATCATCTCCTTTGCCCGTGTAGCTCAGTTGGTAGAGCATGGCGCTTGCAACACCAGGGTTGTGGGTTCGATTCCCACGGGGGACCAGTATGAAAATGTATGCGCTCACTAATTGTAAGTCGCTCTGGATAAGAGCGTCTACTAAAATGTAAATGTAATACTGGTTCAGGTTAAGAGTATAGAAGGCAACGAACACCGTTACATAGACTGACAAAATCAGAAAGTATCCCTTTAATGTATATTTTCCGGTCCATAACAATGCATTTTTATTTACACCTTTTTTGGAAGTACATACCGGCCGTAACGGCAGTAGATGACTGTCCAATGAAGGTCCTTCAGGATTTAATTACAGTACACTCCTGGCACAGAGCAGTTTTTGTTTTCATACAATGAAATGTTTTAGCTATTATCTATTAAGAGCTTGTGTAATATTACCACTACATTGCAAACATTTTGTACTAGCCCAATGCCAATCTATTTCACTTCAACAAACAGATGGGAACAACAAACCATGTCCCCTGCAGTGGCTGTTTGCATATGACTTTCATCTATACTGTGTTATTGGATGAGTGCAGATGGGAGAAACGATTGGATGTGGACTGTTGAGAAACACCCAAGGCAGTCTGATTACCCTTTTCTTCTTCTTCTTCTTCGTTGGGATTTTACGGTGGACTCCATTTAAAAGTTGTATTGCTGCCACATGTCTGATTACCCTGTTTCACCTGTGCCAGGTACTCTGTGTTCCCCCTGAAGCGTTCCAGTGAAAGAACACGCACTCACACCCTGGACCGGAGGCTCTGATGGGCTTAATGAGGGCAGTGCCACTGAACTCCAGCAGTAGAATACATTGCCTGTCAAATTATTATTTAAAATCATTTGGCCTGGCTTTGTAATACTATGTTCTCCATTTATCACTTTAACTTTGTTCTCATGATGTGGTAGCTGGCGACCCTCTAGTGTTGGTTCTGAGTGGGAAGGAACAGAACCTTCCCAGAAGACCCCAGTTACCCCTACACATGTTGTGAAATCACCAGATGAGGTAACTACAGATTTTAATGGGATTTAACCAAACATTTTTCCTATCCTTTATACTGAGAGGTAGAGGTTTGCCTATACAAAACGTCGGCAGAGATTTTTCAACTAACTTTATATTGATACTGTCTTCGTTCTAGTTTAGTGGAAACAGAAGTCTCATTAAATGTCTGTGTCCAGTTGCAGGGGGTCTGTTTGAATTTAGAAAATGCTCTGTTATTAAAATAAATCAACTTTTTGCTCCATGAAGTAATCGAAGAAAGTGTACGCCGCCGTCTTATCTATTTCAAATCTTCTCTCATTGATCGAGACAGGTGAGTGTCATCATTACATGTGGCTCTGGATAAGAGCCTCTGCTAAATGACCAACATGTAAATGTAAAAAAAAAAAACGTGCAAAGCATGCTGGGTATTATTCTAATCAGCTCCGCCCCCAAACAAGTACTAATTTGGTCAGTCCTGACCAGACCAAATCTGATTGAATCATAGATGTCTAGGCTATGGGCGTGTATGAGCGGTAAGACTAAAGCAAGTTGAGGAGTGTAGTCGGGGGAGGTGCATCTGCGACAGCCGAAAGTCGGACACTGATGTGGCTTTCTAACAGCAAGGTTCAGATCAACATGGCAGCGTTGTTTATAAAAGGATTTCTGTTGAAAACCCCATATCACACGCTCATAAACTGAAATAATAATATAATATTGTGTGTGTACATTGTACAATCACTTATTGAGAGAGAGCCACAAATATCACATTTATTTGTAAATATCCACCGTACACATAAATCTCGGCAAATTGGTTCCTGTTTCAGTCATGTCTTTGGTCACATTCGCGTGGGTCAAATCAAAACAGCCTAATGATTGGTTGACAATAGAGCCTCCCACAATGAAGGCGATGGCTGCAGGATGTAGTTAGTGAACAGTAACTGACAAAACTTCATGACCTTCGATCACATGATTTTTGTAATGTTCATGGAGTTGACATGTAGGCGCAAGTCGGACAAATGTTATCCCCAGAATGCAACACACTTTGAAAGGCGGTGACCAACGTGTTCGTTCCAGTACTTGGTTAAGTAAAACAGAAAGGCATTCATTTCGATGGCTAAGGTTAGGGTTAAGGTTTGGGATAGGGTTAATTCAATTCAGGCATTAGTTCTATTTGGTTAACGTTAGAGTTTGGGGTAGGGTTAATTCAATTCAGGCATTCATTCCGATTGGTTTTCTGTGCTATGCTACTGGCCAAAGAAAGATCTCTGTAGTATCCCATCTATCCTTGGCGGAACCCAACATCTGCTTTCAAATTCGATTAGTTAGGCCGGTTAGCCACCCTTACATCATTCAAGATGATCGAAATGCATATTCCCATGAAACTGATTGGGATCAAATGGTTGGCATGCATGTATCGTGGACGTTTCACCTGTAAAACGTGAAGAATTGTCATTCACGATTGACAGTGATGATGGCCTAATTTATAATGAGGTAGGCCTAATTTGGTGTTTTAGGATTTTCAAAATATAACATTTTGGCTGGAAAATGTTAGCTAAGTTGAGGTGAGTGCTCATGATCATCAGTCTAGCAGTTGAAAGCAATGCAGATCTTTACACACACACACACACACACACACACACACACACACACACACACACACACACACACACACACGCATACATTAGGCATATAGCCTACCTGATGAGCTCAAGTCATTTGACAAATGTTTTATTGTTTAAAAAGGTCATAAGGCCTACATCATTTCAATAACAATATAGCTGAAACCACTATTGGCTTCATTGACTTACTGAATTTATTCTTGTAAATTCTTGTAATTGTAGGCTAGGCTGCTTGCTTATTTTTAATATTATTGAAATAGTAGGCCTACCTACACAATAACCTCATATGGGGTTACTGACCACAATCCATTGAATAACTAATAGGAAGAGTTTGGCCTTGGGCAGAGCACAGTGCATGGAAGAAAACACAGACTGCAGGAAGGCCTGCTGGAAGGACTGCTGGAAGGACAGCTGGAAGGCCTGCTGGAAGGCCTGCTGGAAGGACTGCTGGAAGGACTGCTGGAAGGCCTGCTGGTACATTGAAATACATTTGCCAAGTTATATAATTACTCCTGTCTCTATAAATAAATGAAATAATTGAAAATAATGCACCAGCATAATTTAGCCACAGAGGATCAATAGCTTATTTAAAATGTTTTGCTGTAGATTGTGTTTTGTCGCATTATGAGCGCATAGGCCTAGTCTACAGTCGGGAATCCCGCAATTGGGCAGCCCTCGCTGCAAATATAAAACAGCTAATTGTTGACATGTGGCTGTCAATGAACAGCAGGCAGCAGCTAGAAGGTATTTCTCAATATTTCAAAATACAATTGCGGCTAAAATCTGTTGGAATAGGTGAGTGCCACTTCCCTCCTCATATTGTAGGCCTAAAACCTGTGTATCCACTGTTTTCATCGGCCTATGCTATTGGTTGCATTTAAGACATGGGTCGTTCATTTTATTGATCTCACTATGTAAATGTCAGAGTAGCTTGTCATTTTGATAATTGAATGTGTAATTGGTCGAGTACTGTGGATACCAATATTCCCTGTGAGCCTCCCAGGTACATGTTTTGTACTGTATTACACCCTCTAAACCTATTCCACGGATCACTTGACAAAATGCATTACATTTTTTGTTGTTAGTAATATTCATTAAACAAATATTTTATGGTCTGGCTGCGGACCCCCAGCAGTGCCCCACTTTGAGAACCCCTGATGCAGGGAATAGGGTGTAATTTGGGATGCACACCCCCCTGTCTGCTCTATTGTTTGATTTGATTAGGCACCTTTGAAGAGCTGACATGTTTACCTACCAGCAGAGGGCAGCAACACCATAGTGAATATGTTTTGTGCGTGGGCCCCTGCAGTCTGTACTGATACATAGGCTTTGTCCCAAATTGCACCCTATTCCCTAAATGTGCACTGGTCAAAAATAAGTGCGCTATATAGAAAACAGGGTGGGATGTGGGTTTCAACCATTATCTGCTGCTCATTGGCGGGTCTTCTGGGAACATATCCTCAGTACCATCCACAGGTGGAGCTGGGCGGTCCAGATCCCACCATCTGTCTTTACATGTTTAGAAACAGGACGCTTATAAAGGAAACTGGTTGTGGGAAGGCTATTAATACATAGTCTGCTCTGACACTGTCATGGAAAGTCCATTGCGTTTCATGTGTGTTGTGTCCGTCCTACGTGTCAATGTTGCCGCTTGTGATAATAACCATAGATGTAGGCTCCACTGAAACACTTATCATTATGGCTTGGTATTCAGACCAGAGAATACATTGCAGTTAAGTGTGTGTGTGTTTATGTGTGTGTGCGTGGTTTGATTATGCTGCCTGATTAAAAAAGATCACCTCCGTTATTTTGTGTGTGAATGTGACTGTGGAAAAATGCAATGGCAACTATTTCTCTCTCTCTCCCTCTCTCCCTCTCCTCCCGGAGGACCTGAGCCCTAGGACCATGCCTCAGGACTACCTGGCCTGATGACTCCTTGCTGTCCCCAGTCCACCTGGTCGTGCTGCTGCTCCAGTTTCCACTCTTCTGCCTGCGGCTATGGAACCCTGACCTGTTCACCGGACGTGCTACCTTGTCCCAGACCTGCTGTTTTCTACTCTCTCTCTCTCTACTGCACCTGCTATTTCAACCTCTAAATGCCCGGCTATGAAAAGCCAAGTGACATTTACTCCTGATGTACTGACCTGTTGCAACCTCTACAACCACTGTGATTATTATTTGACCCTGCTGGTCATCTATGAACGTTTGAACATCTTGGAGAAAAATCTTGCCTTAATGGCCATGTACTGTTATAATCTCCACCCGGCACAGCCAGAAGGGGACTGGCCACCCCTCAGAGCCTGGTTCCTCTCTAGGTTTTTTCCTAGGTTCCTGCCTTTCTAGGGAGTTTTTCCTAGCCACCGTGCTTCTACATCTGCATTGCTTGCTGGTTGGGGTTTTAGGCTGGGTTTCTGTATAGCACTGTGACATCTGCTGACGTAGAAAGGGCTTTATAAATAACATTTGAACAGGCTTGAGTTTTCCCAAGAATCTTATTTTTTCCACAGGTCAGAAACATGAAGTCAATGAGCGACAACTCCCCTAAACTTTCATCCATCCGTCTGGAATCTGGGAACTCCTGGATGTGATCAATGTAAGAGCTATGGTAATGAGTAGCACGGTTAGCATCACCCTAGCGTGAGAATGCTGCTCTTCCACCAAGACGCCTGAGGGGCACCGGCAGTCCCTTCCACACAGCTTGTGTGTGTGTGTGTGTGTGTGTGTGTGTGTGTGTGTGTGTGTGTGTGTGAGTGAGTGCAGAGATTGGAGTAAGGGTAGTTAATGAAGGAAAAAGGCCTGTTGTGCAAATGAGCCTTTCCAGGTCTTGACGACATGTGTGCAGGTGTGCATCCACCTCACTGTTACCAAGAACCACGGATGATATGCTGTGGTGTGGTGTAATGATATGCTGTGGTGTGGTGTAATGATATGCTGTGGTGTGGTGTAATGATATGCTGTGGTGTGGTGTAATGATATGTAGTGGTGTGGTGTAATGATATGCTGTGGTGTGGTGTAATGATATGCTGTGGTGTGGTGTGGTGTAATGATATGCTGTGGTGTGGTGTAATGATATGCTGTGGTGTGGTGTAATGATATGCTGTGGTGTGATGTAATGATATGCTGTGGTGTGGTGTAACGATATGTAGTGGTGTGGTGTAATGATATGCTGTGGTGTGGTGTAATGATATGCTGTGGTGTGGTGTAATGATATGCTGTGGTGTGGTGTAATGATATGCTGTGGTGTGATGTAATGATATGCTGTGGTGTGGTGTAACGATATGTAGTGGTGTGGTGTAATGATATGCTGTAGTGTGGTGTAATGATATGTAGTGGTGTAGTGTAATGATATGTAGTGGTGTGGTGTAATGATATGTAGTGGTGTGGTGTAATGATATGTAGTGGTGTGGTGTAATGATATGTAGTGGTGTGGTGTAATGATATGTAGTGGTGTGGTGTAATGATATGTAGTGGTGTGGTGTAATGATATGCAGTGGTGTGGTGTAATGATATGCTGTGGTGTGGTGTAATGATATGCTGTGGTGTGGTGTAATGATATGTAGTGGTGTGGTGTAATGATATGTAGTGGTGTGGTGTAATGATATGTAGTGGTGTGGTGTAATGATATGTAGTGGTGTGGTGTAATGATATACTGTGGTATAGCTTTTGGGAGTGCTTTGCAGCGAAATCTGTGCAAGAAGGCATTTGTATAAATAAAGCTGTGTTTAGACAGGCAGCCCAATTCTAATATTTTTTTATCAGCTCTGAAAAATATCTGATGTGATTGGTCAAAAGAGCAATTAGTGGAAAAAAGATAAGAATTGCGCTGCCTGTGTGAACGCAGCCTTCGTCAGTACCTGCAACATCCCAATCCTCCCACACCATCCCCCCACAACCCCTCCACCCCCACCCTTAGGCCATGGCATCCTGAGTTCAAAGGACAGACAGACCTTGACTGGGGAGAAAATTGGGTTTTCTTGTTTGGGCAGAAGTCTGTCCTCTCTCCTCTGTGACCCGGACACCGATTAGTGGTCAAGGAGTGTGTCATTTTATTAGTAGGCGAAGGGAAGACAGTCCTTCCCTCCTCTATAGCTTCCTTTTGGTGAGGAGGCACAAGTGTATCCTACCTGAGTCCTTCACAGAAGAGTTTTGAAATCTGCCACACCCCCTTTGAATCAGCTATTGTTTTCTCGAAGGAGAAACGCTTGCAAACATTTAAAAATGATATGCTACTTATCCTTCTATCTAAAAAATGTCTTGCACAACTGGGTAAAAAAATTTTTGGGATCACTTTATACATTTATTTGGGGATTCCACCCTGTAAACGTAATTTGCTTGATGACACGTGATTGGAGAAGGAGAGTCTAATTTCATACAAGCGCATTTTCGTCAACTCTCCTCGCTGCCTCTCCTCGATTACCTTTGACCTTTTTCAAAAGGACGCCAGAGTGGACGGAGGAGAGATGACTCAGGAGTTGAGCAAATCTAATTGAGAAAAGGCCAATGGGTTATTGTCTGAGCAATGTGCTTCTGACCTGACTAAGAGACGTATAGGGTCTTCTCAAGGTAACCTGAAGCCGAATCGGACAGGGTCTTCTCATGGTAACCTGAAGCCGAATCGGACTGGGTCTTCTCATGGTAACCTGAAGCCGAATCGGACTGGGTCTTCTCATGGTAACCTGAAGCCGAATCGGACAGGGTCTTCTCATGGTAACCTGAAGCCAAATCGGACAGGGTCTTCTCATGGTAACCTGAAGCCGAATCGGACAGGGTCTTCTCATGGTAACCTGAAGCCGAATCGGACAGGGTCTTCTCATGGTAACCTGAAGCCGAATCGGACTGGGTCTTCTCATGGTAACCTGAAGCCGAATCGGACTGGGTCTTCTCATGGTAACCTGAAGCCAAATCGGACAGGGTCTTCTCATGGTAACCTGAATCCGAATCGGACTGGGTCTTCTCATGGTAACCTGAAGCCGAATCGGACAGGGTCTTCTCATGGTAACCTGAATCCGAATCGGACTGGGTCTTCTCATGGTAACCTGAAGCCGAATCGGACAGGGTCTTCTCATGGTAACCTGAAGCCAAATCGGACAGGGTCTTCTCATGGTAACCTGAATCCGAATCGGACTGGGTCTTCTCATGGTAACCCGAAGCCGAATCGACAGGGTCTTCTCATGGTAACCTGAAGCCGAATCGGACTGGGTCTTCTCATGGTAACCTGAAGCCGAATCGGACAGGGTCTTCTCATGGTAACCTGAATCCGAATCGGACTGGGTCTTCTCATGGTAACCTGAAGCCGAATCGGACAGGGTCTTCTCATGGTAACCTGAAGCCAAATCGGACAGGGTCTTCTCATGGTAACCTGAATCCGAATCGGACTGGGTCTTCTCATGGTAACCTGAAGCCGAATCGGACAGGGTCTTCTCATGGTAACCTGAAGCCGAATCGGACTGGGTCTTCTCATGGTAACCTGAAGCCGAATCGGACAGGGTCTTCTCATGGTAACCTGAAGCCGAATCGGACTGGGTCTTCTCATGGTAACCTGAAGCCGAATCGGACAGGGTCTTCTCATGGTAACCTGAAGCCGAATCGGACAGGGTCTTCTCATGGTAACCTGAAGCCGAATCGGACAGGGTCTTCTCATGGTAACCTGAAGCCGAATCGGACTGGGTCTTCTCATGGTAACCTGAAGCCGAATCGGACAGGGTCTTCTCATGGTAACCTGAAGCCGAATCGGACAGGGTCTTCTCATGGTAACCTGAAGCCGAATCGGACAGGGTCTTCTCATGGTAACCTGAAGCCAAATCGGACTGGGTCTTCTCATGGTAACCTGAAGCCGAATCGGACAGGGTCTTCTCAAGGTAACCTGAAGCCGAATCGGACAGGGTCTTCTCATGGTAACCTGAAGCCAAATCGGACAGGGTCTTCTCATGGTAACCTGAAGCCGAATCGGACAGGGTCTTCTCATGGTAACCTGAATCCGAATCGGACAGGGTCTTCTCATGGTAACCTGAAGCCAAATCGGACTGGGTCTTCTCATGGTAACCTGAAGCCGAATCGGACAGGGTCTTCTCATGGTAACCTGAAGCCGAATCGGACAGGGTCTTCTCATGGTAACCTGAAGCCGAATCGGACAGGGTCTTCTCATGGTAACCTGAAGCCGAATCCAAAACCCCTTGTGTGTAAGTTTGGGACAGGAGCATTAAGTGCTGTTCACAGAGCTACATACAGTTTTATTGTCTGACTGTAGCTGTACTGGTCTAGTTTGATGGTGTGGAGTCAGATGAAACACACTGGCACTAGTCATCACGCTCAGGTGGATTGATCCTGGTCCTCTGTAGCTCAGTTGGTGGAGCATGGTGCTTGCAACGCTAGAATAATCTGTTCGATTCCCGGGACCAACCGTATGTGAACTGTATGCATGCATGACTGTAAGTCGCTTTGGAAAAAAGCTTATTCTAAATGGCGAATATTATGATTCACTGTGTGGGCTATAGTTTAAACTCTCCCAGAGTTGGACTGTGTATTACAGTAACAGGGCTGGATGTATTAACAGGGGTGGATGTATTAACAGGGCTGGATGTACTAACAGGGCTAGATGTATTAACAGGGCTGGATGTACTAATAGGGCTGGATGTATTAACAGGGCTGGATGTATTAACAGGGCTGGATGTACTAACAGGGCTGGATGTATTAACAGGGCTGAATGTATTAACAGGGCTGGATGTATTAACAGGGCGGGATCCAGCCATAGTGCTCTCTTTGACGGCAGTCCTGACACACACACACACACTGACACACACACACACACACACACACACACACACACACACACACACACACACACACACACACACACACACACACACACACACACACACACTGACACCGGCCACTTGGCCAGACTGAGGCCTGTGTGGAGGATGGCTGCTGTGGGGCCTCTCTGACCTACTGCTCCTTTATTCTTGTCTGGAAGAGTCACCTTGGTGTATTCTTACCGTGTGTGTCAGTCAGTGTGTGTTCCACACATGTTAAAGTAGGAACTACAGAATTATCTCTTTATGGGCTTATTATGGAGTAGTAGTACGTCTTTCTTTCACCTGGTTGGAATGGACAAGGGAGAGATGGGAGACAGTCAGACTGATCTAACATCTGGTGACTTTGAACAGCCATCCTGTTTAGTTTTGACCTCTGCTAGTTCAGTGGAATTTTTATTCTTCTAAATATTCCATTCGTGGAAAATATTCATATGTATTTCCAAACTAATTGCCCAATAGGACACACAAAGTTGTAATGAATTTGACTTGTTCTTATTATCATAGTATTTGAGCAACCCGTCCTTGACTCACTTATTGTGCAATGAGCACAGTGACACACTGTGGTAGGACTGACTGTGAGTAGTGGTCTAGAACTAATAGTACTGACTGTGGTAGTGTTCTAGAACTAGTACCACTGACTGTGAGTAGTGTTCTAGAACTAGTAGTACTGACTGTGGTAGTGTTCTAGAACTAATAGTACTGACTGTGGTAGTGTTCTAGAACTAGTAGTACTGACTGTGAGTAGTGTTCTAGAACTAGAAGGACTGACTGTGAGTAGTGGTCTACAACTAGACAGACTGACTGTGAGTAGTGTTCTAGAACTAGTAGTACTGACTGTGAGTAGTGATCTACAACTAGACAGACTGACTGTGAGTAGTGTTCTAGAACTAGTAATACTGACTGTGAGTAGTGTTCTAGAACTAGTAGTACTGACTGTGAGTAGTGTTCTAGAACTAGTAGTTCTGACTGGGGTAGTGTTCTAGAACTAGTAGTACTGACTGTGGTAGTGTTCTAGAACCAGTAGTACTGACTGTGAGTAGTGGTCTAGAACTAGACGGACTGACTGTGAGTAATGTTCTTGAACTAGAAGGACTGACTGTGAGTAGTGTTCTAGAACTAGAAGGACTGACTGTGGTAGTGTTCTAGAACTAATAGTACTGATGGTGGTAATGTTCTAGAACTATTAGTACTGACTGTGGTAGTGTTCTAGAACTAGTAGTACTGACTGTGACTAGTGTTCTAGAACTATTAGTACTGACTGTGGTAATGTTCTAGAACTATTAGTACTGACTGTGGTAGTGTTCTAGAACTAGTAGTACTGACTCTGAGTAGTGTTCTAGAACTAGTAGTACTGACTGTGGTAGTGTTCTAGAACCAGTAGTACTGACTATGAGTAGTGGTCTAGAACTGGATGGACTGACTGTGAGTAGTCGTCTAGATCTAGACGGACTGACTGTGAGTAGTGTTCTAGAACTAGAAGGACTGACTGTGGTAGTGTTCTAGAAATAATAGTACTGACTGTGGTAGTGTTCTAGAACTAGTAGTACTGACTGTGAGTAGTGCTCTAGAACTAGTAGTACTGACTGTGGTAGTGTTCTAGAACTAATAGTACTGACTGTGGTAGTGTTCTAGAACTAGAAGTACTGACTGTGAGTAGTGTTCTAGAACTAGTAGTACTGACTGTGGTAGTGTTCTAGAACTAGTAATACTGACTGTGAGTAGTGTTCAAGAACTAGTAGTACTGACTGTGGTAGTGTTCTAGAGCTAATATTACTGACTGTGGTAGTGTTCTAGAACTAGTAGTACTGACTGTGAGTAGTGTTCTAGAACTAGAAGTACTGACTGTGAGTAGTGGTCTAGAACTAGACAGACTGACTGTGAGTAGTGTTCTAGAACTAGTAGTACTGACTGTGAGTAGTGTTTTAGAACTAGTAGTACTGACTGTGAGTAGTGTTCTAGAACTAGTAGTACTGACTGTGAATAGTGTTCTAGAACTAAAAGGACTGACTGTGAGTAGTGTTCTAGAACTAGACAGACTGACTGTGAGTAGTGTTCTAGAACTAGTAGTAATGACTGTGAGTAGTGTTCTAGAACTAGTAGTACTGACTGGGGTAGTGTTCTAGAAATAGTAGTACTGACTGTGGTAGTGTTCTAGAACCAGTAGTACTGACTGTGAGTAGTGATCTAGAACTAGACGGACTGACTGTGAGTAATGTTCTTGAACTAGAAGGACTGACTGTGAGTAGTGTTCTAGAACTAGAAAGACTGACTGTGGTAGTGTTCTTTAACTAATAGTACTGACGGTGGTAGTGTTCTAGAACTAGTAGTACTGACTGTGAGTAGTGTTCTAGAACTATTAGTACTGACTGTGGTAGTGTTCTAGAACTAGTAGTACTGACTCTGAGTAGTGTTCTAGAACTAGTAGTACTGACTGTGGTAGTGTTCTAGAACCAGTAGTACTGACTGTGAGTAGTGGTCTAGAACTGGATGGACTGACTGTGAGTAGTGGTCTAGAACTAGATGGACTGACTGTGAGTAGTGTTGTAGAACTAGAAGGACTGACTGTGGTAGTGTTCTAGAAATAATAGTACTGACTGTGGTAGTGTTCTAGAACTAGTATTACTGACTGTGAGTAGTGTTCTAGAACAAGTAGTACTGACTGTGGTAGTGTTCTAGAACTAATAGTACTGACTGTGGTATTGTTCTAGAACTAGAAGTACTGACTGTGAGTAGTGTTCTAGAACTAGTAGTACTGACTGTGGTAGTGTTCTAGAACCAGTAATACTGACTGTGAGTAGTGTTCAAGAACTAGTAGTACTGACTGTGGTAGTGTTCTAGAGCTAATAGTACTGACTGTGGTAGTGTTCTAGAACTAGTAGTACTGACTGTGAGTAGTGTTCTAGAACTAGAAGTACTGACTGTGAGTAGTGGTCTAGAACTAGACAGACTGACTGTGATTAGTGTTCTAGAACTAGTAGTACTGACTGTGAGTAGTGTTTTAGAACTACTAGTACTGACTGTGAGTAGTGTTCTAGAACTAGTAGTACTGACTGTGAGTAGTGTTCTAGAACTAGTAGTACTGACTGTGGGAGTGTTCTATAACTAATAGTACTGACTGTGGTAATGTTCTAGAACTAGTACTAATGACTGTGAGTTGTGTTCTAGAACTAGTAGTACTGACTGTGAGTAGTGTTCTAGAACTAGTAGTACTGACTGTGGTAGTGTTCTAGAACAAATAGTACTGACTGTGAGTAGTGTTCTAGAACTAGTAATACTGACTGTGAGTAGTGGCCTAGAACTAGAAGTCATGGAGAGGCTGTCAGTGTGAGTGGAAAATGTGACATCATGAAGCATTCCATAAGGCAGGACAGAAATTTTGTGGTCGGATGTGTTTTTCAGTAGTTACGGAAGCCTGACTCGCGTGTGCCGCCTCCTTCGCTCTGTGAATCTGTGTTTGACGATTTTCATATTCTGTTTCACTGTTTTGTTTTAGGGGGGTGGGGGTGGGGGCTTCTGTTGATGTTGTTGTTCGGCTTTATTTCAAGCCATGCCAGATCTTGCGGTTTCCGTATTATGAAAGTCTGCAGCACAGCCTTCCCACTGGGCACAAACATAAATTCAACATTGGTTCAATGTAATTTCATTGAAATTACAGTACATGGAAACAACGTTGATTCAACCAGTGTGTGCCCAGTGGGTTTCCGTAACAGGCCGAGCAGGCTCAGCCAATAGGTTTCCACCGCATAACAACAATGTTTCAATTTGTCTAATCGGGGGTATTTAGGCTAAGTAAACTATTACTCTTCGGGATTTCGTCTGCAGCCCATGGCCCAGTCATACAGGCCTCTTATTCAAACCATTTGTGTGTGGTCTGGAGTGAGGGGCGGAGGGTTTGGGGGGAAGGAGGTGAGCAGGCAGGGGATAGATGAGAATGGTGGGGGGATTGGATAGCCCTGGGAGAAAGTCTGGGACACGGAGAGTGAGAGGTATTGGCAGGGAGAACTAAACCACAGCTTGCGTGATTGTGGTTCTCCTTCAGCCCCTCTGCTCCATTCCCCTCTCTTCCTCCTCTCTCTTCCTCTTCCTCTCCTCTGTTCCTCTTCCTCTCCTCTCTTCCTCTTCCTCTCCTATCTTCCTCTCCTCTCTTCCTCTTCCTCTTCCTCCCCCCTCTTCCTCTTCCTCTTCCTCTTCCTCTCCTCTCTTCCTTTTCCTCCCTTCTCTTCCTCCCCTCTCTTCCTCTTCCTCCCCACTCTCCCTCCCCTCTCTTCCTCTTCCTCTCCTATCTTCCTCTTCCTCCCCTCTCTTCCACCCCTCTCTTCCTCTTCCTCCTCTCTCTTCCTCGTCCTCCCCTCTCTTCCTCTTCCTCCCTGAAGCATCTGCACGCACACAGCCACGTAACCCCTAGACCTTTGACCTATGGCCTTCTCAGTAGAGACACACCTCGGTAGTGTTTATTTGATTTGGTTTATTTCATTCATGCGCTCAGTGCATAAGACTGAATTATCCAGAATGCACAGTTACAGTGCCTTGCAAAAGTATTCATCCCCCTTGGAATTTTTCCTATTTTGTTGCATTACAACCTGTAATTTAAATGGATTTTATTTGGATTTCATGTAATGAAGTCCAAATTGGTGAAGTGATATGAAAAAATAACTTGTTTCAAGACATTCTAAAAAATGTATAACAGAAAACTGGTGTGTGCATATGTATTCACCCCCTTTGCTATGAAGCCCCTAAATAAGATCTGGTGCAACCAATTACCTTCAGAAGTCACATAATTAGTTAAATAAAGTCCACCTGTGTGCAATCTAAGTGTCACATGATCTCAGTATATACAGTGGGGAAAAAAAGTATTTAGTCAGCCACCAATTGTGCAAGTTCTCCCACTTAAAAAGATGAGAGAGGCCTGTAATTTTCATCATAGGTACACGTCAACTATGACAGACAAAACGAGAGAAAAAAAATCAAGAAAATCACATTGTAGGATTTTTAATGAATTTATTTGCAAATTATGGTGGAAAATAAGTATTTGGTCAATAACAAAAGTTTCTCAGTACTTTGCTATATACCCTTTGTTGGCAATGACACAGGTCAAACGTTTTCTGTAAGTCTTCACAAGGTTTTCACACACTGTTGCTGGTATTTTGGCCCATTCCTCCATGCAGATCTCCTCTAGAGCAGTGATGTTTTGGGGCTGTCGCTGGGCAACACGGACTTTCAACTCCCTCCAAATATTTTCTATGGGGTTGAGATCTGGAGACTGGCTAGGCCACTCCAAGACATTGAAATGCTTCTTACGAAGCCACTCATTCGTTGCCCGGGCGGTGTGTTTGGGATCATTGTCATGCTGAAAGACCCAGCCACGTTTCATCTTCAATGCCCTTGCTGATGGAAGGAGGTTTTCACTCAAAATCTCACGATACATGGCCCCATTCATCCTTTCCTTTACACGGATCAGTCGTCCTGGTCCCTTTGCAGAAAAAACAGCCCCAAAGCATGATGTTTCCACCCCCATGCTTCACAGTAGGTATGGTGTTCTTTGGATGCAACTCAGCATTCTTTGTCCTCCAAACACGACAAGTTGAGTTTTTACCAAAAAGTTATATTTTGGTTTCATCTGACCATATGACATTCTCCCAATCCTCTTCTGGATCATCCAAATGCACTCTAGCAAACTTCAGACGGGCCTGGACATGTACTGGCACTGCAGGATTTGAGTCCCTGGCGGCGTAGTGTGTTACTGATGGTAGGCTTTGTTACTTTGGTCCCAGCTCTCTGCAGGTCATTCACTAGGTCCCCCCGTGTGGTTCTGGGATTTTTGCTCACCGTTCTTGTGATCATTTTGACCCCACGGGGTGAGATCTTGCGTGGAGCCCCAGATCGAGGGAGATTATCAGTGGTCTTGTATGTCTTCCATTTCCTAATAATTGCTCCCACAGTTGATTTCTTCAAACCAAGCTGCTTACCTATTGCAGATTCAGTCTTCCCAGCCTGGTGCAGGTCTACAATTTTGTTTCTGGTGTCCTTTGACAGCTCTTTGGTCTTGGCCATAGTGGAGTTTGGAGTGTGACTGTTTGAGGTTGTGGACAGGTGTCTTTTATACTGATAACAAGTTCAAACAGGTGCCATTAATACAGGTAACGAGTGGAGGACAGAGGAGCCTCTTAAAGAAGAAGTTTCCCCACTGTATACAGTGGGGAAAAAAGTGTTTAGTCAGCCACCAATTGTGCAAGTTCTCCCACTTAAAAAGATGAGAGAGGCCTGTAATTTTCATCATAGGGACACGTCAACTATGACAGACAAATTGAGCATTTTTTTCCCAGAAAATCACATTGTAGGATTTTTAATGAATTTATTTGCAAATTATGGTGGAAAATAAGTATTTGGTCACCTACAAACAAGCAAGATTTCTGGCTCTCACAGACCTGTAACTTATTCTTTAAGAGGCTCCTCTGTCCTCCACTCGTTACCTGTATTAATGGCACCTGTTTGAACTTGTTATCAGTATAAAAGACACCCAACGCAAACCCAACACCTCTCATCACCCCGAGAACACCATCCCCACAGTGAAGCATCGTGGTGGCAGCATCATGCTGTGGGATGTTCTTCATCGGCAGGGACTGGGAAACTGGTCAGAATTGAAGGAATGATGGATGCCGCTAAATACAGGGAAATTCTTGAGGGAAACCTGTTTCAGTCTTCCAGAGATTTGAGACTGGGATGGAGGTTCACCTTCCAGCAGGACAAATACCCTAAGCATACTGCTAAAGCAGCACTTAAGTGGTTTAAGGGGAAACATTTAAATGTCTTGGAATGGCCTAGTCAAAGCCCAGACCTCAATCCAATTGAGAATCTGTGGTATGACTTAAAGATTGCTGTACACCAACGGAACCTATCCAACTTGAAGGATCTGGAGCAGTTTTGCCTTGAAGAATGGGCAAAAATCCCAGTGGCTAGATGTGCCAAGCTTATAGAGACACCCCAAGAGACTTGCAGCTGTAATTGCTGCAAAAGGAGGGTCTACAAAGTATTGACTTTGGGGGGGGGGGGGGAATAGTTACGCACGCTCAAGTTTTCAGTTTTTTGGTCTTATTTCTTGTTTGTTTCACAATATAAAATATTTTACATCTTCAAAGTGGTAGGCATGTTGTGTAAATCAAATGATACAAACCCCCCAAAAATCCATTTTAATTCCTGGTTGTAAGGCAACAAAATAGGAAAAATGCCAAGGGGGGTGAATACTTCGCAAGCCACTGTACATTGAATGCATAGTGTTCATTACAGTTCACACAGTGGGGCATGGAAATTAGAGTTTCTAGTTTCAGTCCCTTTTATTCCATTTGTTGCACAACCCTCGTCTGGTCATCTGAGCTGAGAGTGACAGATTAGATAGACGGACGGACGGACGGACGGATGGATAAATATATAGATCAATCCATCAATCGATACAGTAGCAAGTGCTGAACCTTTGATTTGAGTGAACCTTGGATTCAAATAAAATCAAATCAAATTTTATTGGCCACATGCGCCGAATACAACAGGTGCAGACATTACAGTGAAATGCTTACTTACAGCCCTTAACCAACAGTGCATTTATTAAAATAAATAAATAAATAAATAAATAAAACAACAACAAAAAAAGTGTTGAGAAAAAAAGAGCAGAAGTAAAATAAAATAACAGTAAGGAGGCTATATATACAGGGGGGTACCGGTGCAGAGTCAATATGCGGTGGCACCGGCTAGTTGAGGTAGTTGAAGTAATATGTACATGTGGGTAGAGTTAAAGTGACTATGCATAAATAATTAACAGAGTAGCAGCAGCGTAAAAGGATGGGGTGGGGGGGCAGTGCAAATAGTCCGGGTAGCCATGATTAGCTGTTCAGTAGTCTTATGGCTTGGGGGTAGAAGCTGTTGAGAAGTATTTTGGACCTAGACTTGGCACTCCGGTACCGCTTGCCATGCGGTAGCAGAGAGAACAGTCTATGACTAGGTTGGCTGGAGTCTTTGACAATTTTGAGGGCCTTCCTCTGACACCGCCTGGTATAGAGGTCCTGGATGGCAGGAAGCAGTTGCCATACCAGGCGGTGATGTAACCAGTCAGGATGCTTTCGATGGTGCAGCTGTAGAATTTTTTGAGGATCTGAGGACCCATGCCAAATCTTTTCAGTCTCCTGAGGGGGAATAGGCTTTGTCATGCCCTCTTCACGACTGTCTTGGTGTGTTTGGACCATGATAGTTTGTTGGTGATGTGGACACCAAGGAACTTGAAGCTCTCAACCTGTTCCACTACAGCCCCGTCGATGAGAATGGGGGCGTGCTCAGTCCTCTTTTTTTCCCCCCTGTAGTCCACAATCATCTCCTTTGTCTTGGTCACGTTGAGGGAGAGGTTGTTATCCTGGCACCACACGGCCAGGTCTCTGACCTCCTCCCTATAGGCTGTCTCATCGTTGTCGGTGATCAGGCCTACCACTGTTGTGTCGTCGGCAAACTTAATGATGGTGTTGGAGTCGTGCCATGGATTGAGTGACATGATTTGTGATGGTGTGCAAACAGCCACTACAATCACCCACACTACCTTTTATTGGTGAGGTCATGGCACTCTCAGCTTACCTACCCCAGTCTGTCTCCTCCATCCCCTTGCCTTTCTCCCTGCATCGATTTAGGATCATAACTAGTCTCATAAAAAGTATTGAGAAGGACGTGAAAGCCAAAAGCCAGATCCAGCCAGCGAGTTTTTAATGGTACAGGTTTATAATGAAACACTCCTTGAGCCTTTCTCCCAAAGCGCTGACGTTATCCACTGGACACACGCGCATATTAAAAGTGCACGCTATTTATAAAGTGTGTGACTATTAGAGAGAAGGGAGGCGGGGGAGGGGAGGGGAGTTGAGGCCGGCTGGGAGGATGTAGAGAGAGTTGTGTGAAACCACTGCAAAAATATATAAATAAAAATACATTTCCACGTTTTAGTGGATGAGTACTAGACTTCACCCTGTTGTTATTGTGAAGAGCAGATATTTTGAGGTCATTGCTTAATTTCGATCACCCTCTCTCTCGGCTGGTGTTTGTGGACTGCAGTCATACTGAATGAGAGAGTCAGGATGTGTTGTTGATGTGTTGTGGTCCAGAGAAAAGTGCCATGGCCATTCATACGGTGCTTTGGCCTCCGTCCACACAATACAAACCCCATTGGTGATTAAATAATGCATCCTGTTTCTGCTCAGAGATGTTAAGTCCACACACACTTATGACACATTATTCAATCAACTATAACATTTTAAGCAATCCACACCTCTTCAAAATGGATGTGAGCTAAGGTTTGAGTCAATGACTGTGAGGACTGAGCCCCAAGTTGGACATTGAGATGTTTATTCTCCACAGACGAGAAAGTTGAATATCTTCAAAGTGACTTAGTAATTTATAGATTCACACTTGGACGTTTAGCGTGCGTGGGTTGATAAACCCCCTAAAGCCGAAATCACACAGGGTCACGGACTCAGCCGAGGCTGCCCCTCCTCCTTGCTCGGGCAGGCTTCGGCGTTCGTCGTCACCGGAGTACTAGCTGCCACCGATCTATGTTTCTGTGCTCTACTTGTTTTGTCTTTATTGTACACACCTGGTTCCCATTGTGTCCATGATTTGTTCCCTATTTTAACCCTCTGGCTCCCACTGTGTTGTGTGCGTGTTTGTTCTACGTTTGGTGTTATCGACTGGTGAGCGGAATTGTCCTCCCTGCGTGGAGTTTATGTTCATTTATATTTACGAGTAAAGTACGTTGTCTACTAGCTCTGTGTCCTGCGCCTGACTCCGTCCTACCGCTACACACTGACACCTGACAGCAGGTACATTCATTCCTTCCGGATCAGTGGAGGAACGTGTCCAACAGCAGGCGACCATGATACAGACTCTCGGCACAGCCATGGAGCGCGTGTTGAACACCATGGAGCGATGGGAGAGAGGGGGTTTTCCTACACCTCCTTCAACTACACAGCAACCCACACCGCTGTCCACCCCTTCGTCACCTGGGTCCAGTGGGATTTGGCTCTCGCTCCCGAGGGCATACGATGGTACAGCTGCCGGGTGCCAGGGTTTCCTGCTCCAGGTAGAGCTCTACCTGGCTACCATCCACCCGGCTCCCTCGGGATACGAGAGCGTGTCCGCCCTCATCTCCTGTCTGTCGGGGAGAGCACTCGAGTGGGCCAACGCCGAGTGGGGAGGAATAGACGCGGCTTCGGTGCGCTATGAAGATTTCACCCGCCGCTTCCGGGCGGTATTCGATCATCCACCAGAGGGGAGAGCAGCGGGGGAACGTCTGTTCCACCTCAGACAGGGGAAGAGGAGCGCTCAGGACTTCGCACTGGACTTCAGGACACTGGCAGCCAGCGCGGGATGGAATGAGAGGGCCCTGATTGACCACTACCGATGCAGCCTATGGGAGGACGTTCGTCGGGAGCTGGCCTGCAGGGACACCACCCTTAACCTGGACCAGCTGGTGGATTTGTCGATAAGGCTGGATAACCTGTTGGCCACCCGCGGACGTCCGGATCGGGGTCCGTCCATTCCATCCCCCAGCACCTCCGACCCTACACCGATGGAGCTCGGAGGTGCTGCTCTTAGGGAGACCGGAAGGGGGGCCGTCTCCTGCACCAACTGTGGCCGCAGAGGACACACTGCTGGTCGGTGCTGGGGAGGGTCCTCAGGGAGTCGAGGCAGCAGGCAGAGCACTGGTGGACCGTCCCAGGTGAGTAGGCACTTGACTCACCTAGAGCTCCCTGTTGCGCACATGTGTATTGACATCGAATTTCCGGAGTTTTCCCCGCATTCCCAGCATAAGGAGCTCGTAGATTCAGGCGCAGCTGGGAACTTTATTGATCGTATGTTTTCCCGTAGATTAGGGATTCCTATTGTTCCTGTTGATGTGCCCTTCCCTGTACATGCCTTAGATAGTCGCCCTTTAGGGTCAGGCCTGATTAGGGAGGTCACAGCTCCACTCTGGATGAAAACGCAGGAGGGTCATGAGGAGAGATTTAGTCTCTTTCTGATCGATTCTCCTGCGTTTCCAGTGGTGTTGGGGCTTCCCTGGTTGACCTCTCATGACCCCACAATTTCATGGCAACATTTACATTTACATTTACATCATTTAGCAGACGCAACAGAGGGCTCTCAAGGGATGGTCACGTCAGTGCTCGGGGACGTGTGTAGGTGTTTCCATAGGTGCAACTACGGTGGAAAGTCCAAACCAGGTCTCCACTATGCACATTCCCCCCGAATATGCCGATTTGGCTCTCGCCTTCTGTAAAAAGAAGGCGACTCAATTACCACCCCATCGACAAGGGGATTGTGCGATAAATCTCCAGGTAGGCGCTGCACTTCCCCGGAGTCACGTGTATCCTCTGTCACAGGAAGAGACGGCTGCTATGGAAACATATGTCTCCGAATCTCTGGGACAGGGATACATTCGGCCTTCCACTTCACCTGCCTCCTCGAGTTTCTTTTTTGTGAAGAAGAAGGATGGAGGTTTACGCCTGTGCATTGACTACCGTGGTCTCAATCAGATCACTGTTAAGTACAGTTATCCACTACCTCTCATTGCTAGTGTGACGGAGTCATTGCACAGGGCGTGCTTCTTCACCAAATAGGAGCGCGTACAACCTGGTGCTTTTCCGGGAGGGGGATGAGTGGAAGACGGCATTTAGTACCACATCTGGGCACTATGTGTACCTCGTCATGCCGTACGGGTTGATGAATGCTCCATCAGTCTTCCAATCCTTTGTTGATGAGATTTTCAGGGACCTGCATGGACAGGGTGTAGTGTTCTATATAGATGACATTTTCATATACTCCGCTACACGAGCCGAGCATGTGTCCCTGGTGTGCAAGGTGCTTGGTCGACTGTTAGAACATGACCTGTACGTCAAGGCGGAGAAATGTCTGTTCTTTCTTATCTCATTCTCGTTGGCACCAAAAGTTTAAAAAGTGTTGATAGGGGACAGAATGCGGTTGGACCATCATATAATTGGCATATACATTACTCTTACTGAATTTCCACGTGGGCAAGGATATTGGAAATGTAATCAAATATATTGGATGATAATTTATTTTTAACTAGGACAAAGGAATTTATAACAGACTTTTTCCGACATAACATAGGTACAGCAAATCCCCTTATTGTATGGGACACCTTTAAATATGCCTTTAGAGGCCATGCAATTCAGTACTCATCTCGAAAACAAAAGCAATTTAGGTCAAGAGTTTATACTAACAAAGGAAATAGAAAGTCTAACAGAACAGATAGATGGCAATAACAACTGTAACATAGAGGCTCAGAATAAATTAGAGGAAAAACTAAAAGAAATTGAGAAACTTATTCAAGAAATATCAAGTGTAATATATTATAAAAATAAAGCAAACTGGATGGAATATGGAATATGCACCAAATTATTTTTTAATCTTCAACATAGGAATGCTACCAAAAATAATTTAATGAAACTGGTTACAATTGACGGAGTAACCCATGATTCACCAAATTATATTTTGAAGGAGAAAACAAAGTACTTAAGCATATGTTTTCGTTTCAGTCGCCTCCATCTCCTCTAACTGAAGCTAATTGTAGAGTTTTTTTTCTATTGATAGTGTAAAATTAACAGCCATACAGAAAGACTCATGTGAAGGTGAAATTACAGAGGAGGAACTTCTGGATGCAATTAAAGACTTTAAGTCCGGGAAAACTCCAGGGTTGGATGGCATACCAGTCGAGGTATACCAAATCTTTTTTTTATATACTAAGAGGACCGTTATTAGCATGTTTTAACCACTCCTATGTAAATGGTAGATTATCTGACACTCAAAAAGAAGGTCTGATCTCATTATTACTGAAACAGGATACAAGTGGAAAATCTAAAGATCCAGTCCATTTAAAAAATTGGAGGCCCCTTACACTTCGGTGTTGTGATGCAAAAAATTAGCAAAATGTATAGCGCATAGAATTAAAAAGGTCTTGTCGGATATTATTCATTCTAATCAGACAGGTTTTTACATGGAAGATACATTGGAGATAATATAAGGCAAGTATTGGAAACAATAGAACACCATGGGAAATCTGGGAAACCAGGCCTGCTATTCATAGCAGACTTCGAAAAGGCATTTGATAAAGTACGACTGGGGTTTATATATAAATGCCTGAAGCATTTCAATTTTGGAGAATCTCTTATAAAATGGGTCAAAATTATGTATAGTAACCCTAGGGGTAAAATAGTAAATAACTGTCAAGAGGAGTGAAACAAGGTTGTCCACTATCAGCATATCTATTTATTGTGGCCATCGAGATGTTAGCTATTAAAATCAGATCCAACAATAATATCAGGGGATTAGAAATCCAGATGTACTATATTACGTATTGGATCAAACATTTTTTTTGGTAATTGGTTAAGGAAAACTGTGATAAATAAAAAAGTATATCAGTTTCATTTAAGGACCAAAGTATTGACAGCCATCCCATATAGATTGCAAAATAGTTGGGAAGAGATTTTTTACGTACAGATCCCATTGCATAGTGTTTATGAACTGATACGCAAAACGACACTGGATTCAAAACTTTGAATCTTTCAATTGAAATTATTATAAAAAATTATTGCTACCAATATAATGTTATTTATATGGGGGATACAATCTTCCCAACTCTGCAGATTTTGCTGTGAAGAGACAGAATCATTAGATAATTTGTTTTGGTACTGTCCATTTGTAGCTTGTTTTTGGACACGGGTCCAGGAATGGCTAAAGGATTGCAATATTTACCCGCAGCTAACCTTGCATATAGCATTACTGGGTGATCTGAAAAGTCATAGTCAATCGATCAATAACATAATAATACTTTTAGCAAAAATGTTTATTTTCAATTCACAATCTGTAGAAACAATGAGAATAGAAAGGTTCAGAACTTTTGTAAGACATCACAGTACACTAGAGATCCTGGTTCGAATCCAGGCTCTGTCTTAGCCGGCCGCGACCGGGAGACCCATGGGGCGGCGCACAGTCGGCCCAGCGTCGTCCAGGGTAGAGGAGGGAATGGCCGGCAGGGCTGTAGCTCAGCTGGTAGAGCATGGTGTTTGCAACGGCAGGGTTGTGGGTTCGATTCCCACGGGGGGCCAGTATGAAAAAATAAATTAAAAAATAATGTATGTACTCACTAACTGTAAGTCGCTCTGGATAAGAGTGTCTGCTAAATGACTAAAATGTAAAATGTAAATGTTGAAATATATATGGCAAATAGAAATCCTATATGCATGGTTTTAAAAGATAGATGGGAGGTGTTGAATGGAATTGAAGGATGTGACTAATAACAACTAACAACAAATAATAGCAAGATAACTAATAATGTAAGCATACTGTGTCCATAATAAGTATATAGGTTGTAGGTTGGGAGCTTTTGTGAAAGAACACAGTTAGAAAGATATGGCATATAGAAGCTAACCGGATGGACATCATGAAAATGATCGGAGAGGTTGAGAGTAGAAGAAGTTCTGGAGAAAAAAAAAAATGTATATAATTATTGTAAAATTGACTGTGTCCATAAAATGTAGATAGTAAGTATAAGCTGGAAGTAGAGGCCTACGCATTGTTGTTCACTAGTTTACTCCAAGTAGGGAAAGGGTGGCGGGGTTGGAAAGTAATAAAGGGGAATATATATATATACAGTGAGGGAAAAAAGTATTTGATCCCGTGCTGATTTTGTACGTTTGCCCACTGACAAAGAAATGATCCGTCTATAATTTTAATGATAGGTTTGTTTGAACAGTGAGAGACAGAATAACAACAATAAAATCCAGAAAAACGCACGTCAAAAATGATATAAATTGATTTGCATTTTAATGAGGGAAATAAGTATTTGACCCCCTCTCAATCAGAAAGATTTCTGGCTCCCAGGTGTATTTTATACAGGTAACGAGCTGAGATTAGGAGCACACTCTTAAAGGGAGTGCTCCTAATCTAAGTTTGTTAACTGTATAAAAGACACCTGTCCACAGAAGCAATCAATCAATCAGATTCCAAACTCTCCACCATGGCCAAGACCAAAGAGCTCTCCAAGGATGTCAGGGACAAGATTGTAGACCTACACAAGGCTGTAATGGGCTACAAGACCATCGCCAAGAAGCTTGGTGAGAAGGTGACAACAGTTGGTGCGATTATTCGCAAATGGAAGAAACACGAAAGAACTGTCAATCTCCCTCGGCCTTGGGCTCCATGCAAGATCTCACCTCGTGGAGTTGCTATGATCACGAGAACGGTGAGGAATCAGCCCAGAACTACACGGGAGGATCTTGTCAATGATCTCAAGGCAGCTGGGACCATAGTCACCAAGAAAACAATTGGTAACACACTACGCCGTGAAGGACTGAAATCCTGCAGCGCCCGCAAGGTCCCCCTGCTCAAGAAAGCACATATACAGGCCCGTCTGAAGTTTGTCAATGAACATCTGAATGATTCAGAGGAGAACTGGGTGAAAGTGTTGTGGTCAGATGAGACCAAAAATGAGCTCTTTGGCATCAACTCAACTCGCCGTGTTTGGAGGAGGAGGAATGCTGCCTATGACCCCAAGAACACCATCCCCACCACCAAACATGGATGTGGAAACATTATGCTTTGGGGGTGTATTTCTGCTAAGGGGACAGGTCAACTTCACCGCATAAAAGGGACGATGGACGGGGCCATGTACCGTCAAATCTTGGGTGAGAACCTCCTTCCCTCAGCCAGGGCATTGAAAATGGGTCGTGGATGGGTATTCCAGCATGGCAATGACCCAAAACACACAGCCAAGGCAACAAAGGAGTGGCTCAAGAAGAAGCACATTAAGGTCCTGGAGTGGCCTAGCCAGTCTTCAGACCTTAATCCCATAGAAAATCTGTGGAGGGAGCTGAAGGTTCGAGTTGCCAAACATCAGCCTCGAAACCTTAAGGACTTGGAGAAGATCTGCAAAGAGGAGTGGGACAAAATCCCTCCTGAGATGTGTGCAAACCTGGTGGCCAACTACAAGAAACGTCTGACCTCTGTGATTGCCAACAAGGGTTTTGCCACCAAGTACTAAATCATGTTTTGCAGAGGGGTCAAATACTTATTTCCCTCATTAAAATGCAAATCCATTTTTTTTTAAATTGACATACATTTTTCTGGATTTTGTTGTTGTTATTCTGTCTCTCACTGTTCAAATAAACCTACCATTAAAATGATAGACTGATAATGTCTTTGTCAGTGGGCAAACATACAAAATCAGCACGGGATCAAATACTTTTTTCTCTCACTGTATATATAAAAAAAAAAAAAAAAAACAGTCTGTCTCCTTCCTAGGGCACCACCTGTCTGCGTCAGGGGTGGAGATGGAGATTGACCGCATTTCGGCCGTGCGTAATTGGCCGACTCCAACCACGGTTAAGGAGGTGCAGCAATTCTTAGGGTTTGCCAACTACTACCGGAGGTTTATCCGGGGCTTTAGTCAGGTACTCCCATTACCTCCTTGCTGAAGGGGGGACCGGTGCGACTGCAGTGGTCAGCTGAGGTGGACAGGGATTTTGGTCACCTGAAGGACCTGTTTACCTCGGCTCCTGTGCTGGCTCATCCGGATCCCTCCTTGGCATTCACAGTAGAGGTGGACGCGTCCGAGGCTGGGATAGGAGCTGTACTGTCTCAGCGCTCGGGTACGCCACCAAAGCTCCGCCCCTGTGCTTTCTTTTCGAAGAAGCTCAGCCCGGCGGAGCACAACTATGATGTGGGGGACCGGGAGCTGTTAGCTGTTGTCAAGGCTGTCAAGAAAGAGTGGAGGCATTGGCTTGAGGGGGCTAAACACCCTTTCTTCATTTTGACTGACCACGCAATCTGGAGCACATCCGGGCGGTGAGGAGACTGAACCCTCGCCAGGCAAGGTGGGCCATGTTTTTCACCCGATTTGTGTTCACCCTTTCTTACAGACCAGGTTCCCAGAACGCTAAGGCAGACGCTCTGTCCCGGCTGTATGACACAGAGGAGAGGTCCATGGAGCCCACTCCCATACTTCCGGATTCGTGTCTGGTGGCACCGGTGGTGTGGGAGGTTGACACGGACATCGAGCGGGCGTTACGTACGGAGCCCACTCCCCTCCAACGTCCAGAGGGTCATATGTACGTTCCGTTAGATATCCGCGATCGATTGATCTATTGGGCTCACACGTCACCCTCCTCTGGTCATCCTGGCATCGGTCGGACAGTGCACTGTCTTAGTGGGAAGTACTGGTGGCCCACTTTAGCTAAGGACGTGAGGGTTTATGTTTCCTCCTGCTCGGTGTGCGCCCAGTGTAAGGCACCTAGACACCTGCCCAGAGGGAAATTACAACCCCTACCCATTCCACAATGGCCGTGGTCCCACCTATCGTGGATTTCGTTACGGACCTTCCCCCATCACAAGGGAACACCATGATCCTGGTCGTTGTGGATCGGTTTTCTAAGTCCTGCCGTCTCATTCCTCTGCCCGGTCTCCCTACGGCCCTACAGACTGCGGAGGCCCTATTTACACGCATCTTCTGGCACTACGGGGTACCTGAGGATATAGTGTCTGATCGGGGTTCCCAGTTCACCTCAAGGGTCTGGAGGGCGTTCATGGAACGTCTGGGGGTCTCGGTCAGCCTGACCTCAGGGTTTCACCCCGAGATTAATGGGCAGGTGGAAAGAGTAAACCAGGATGTGGGTACGTTTCTGCGGTCCTATTGCCAGGACCGGCCGGGGGAGTGGTCGGTTTTCATCCCCTTTGCAGAGATGGCCCAAAACTCCCTCCCCCACTCCTCCACTAACCTTTCTCATTTCAGTGTGTATTAGGTTATCAGCCGGTCCTGGCACCATGGCATCAGAGCCAGATCGAGGCACCTGCGGTGGATGAATGGTTTCGGCGCTTGGAGGGGACCTGGAACACTGCCCATGTACGCCTGCAACGGGCCATCAGGCGACAGAAGGCGAGCGCCGACCGCCACCGCAGTGAGGCCCCGGTGTATGCACCGGGGGACCGGGTCTGGCACTCGACCCGAAACCTGCCCCTTCGCCTGCCCTGCCGGAAGCTGGGACGGCGATTTGTGTGGCCATTTAAAGTCCTGAGGAGATTGAACGAGGTTTGTTATAGGTTACAGCGTCCTCCTGATTATCGTATTAACCCCTCGTTCCATGTGTCTCTCCTCAGGCCGGTGGTAGCTGGTCCACTCCAGGAGTCTGAGTTACGGGAGGTTCCTCCGCCCCCACTGGACATCGAGGGGGCACCGGCGTACTCGGTCCGTTCCATCCTGGATTCGAGGCGTCGGGTGGGTGGCCTGCAGTATCTCGTGGAGTGGGAGGGGTAGGGTCTGGAGGAACGGTGCTGGGTCCCTAGGAGGGACATCCTCGATCCCTCCATGTTGAGGGATTTCCACCGTCATCATTCGACTCGCCCTGCTCCGCGTCCTCCTGGCCGTCCCCGAGGCCGGTGTTGGCACACGGCTGGAGCCGTGTGTCAAGTGGGGGGGTACTGTTATGAGCATGGCGTTTGCAACACCAGGGTTGTGGGTTCGATTCCCACGAGGGGTATGAAAAAAATAAAAAATAGATAATGTATGCACTAACTGTAAGTCACTCTGGATAAGAGTGTCTGCTAAATGACAAAAATTTGTAAATGTAAAGTGATTTGCATTGCTGGTTATAGCCTAATGTTAGCTAACATTGGAGCTAGTTGGTTAGCTTTAGTTCGTGCATGGTAGTAACATTATGAGTTGGGATTATGGGTAATTGTTTAGCTAGCTAGCTAGATAGCTACATGTGTAAATAAAATACTCCACTATGCAAGTAACCATTTCACTGTACAGTTTACACCTTCTATATCCTGTGCATGTGACAAATAAACTTAGATTTGATTTGATATAGTGTGTGTTTACCAGAGACCAGAGATGTGAAGAACAACATGACCTGCACCAAAGTCAAATTAGGATATAACGTTAGGCCAACGAGACAGTGTCCAAGTTCTAAAATTCAAATTTTGCTACATAGGACCGAATCCAGGTGGTGTCGGTCACATTTGTTCTCTATGTAGCCCCTGGGAGTTATTGTTGTGAGTTCCTTTTGATTCACCTTAGATGTCCCACAGGAGCCACCGTACCTGGGCTAAAATGTTGTTTACTTTACTAGCTCACGAGGATGTTGTAGATAATACATCCAAGTTGTTTATAAACAACAAAGTATTGTTCTTCTACATAACCAGTATTCTCTATTGAAATCAGTCCTGGAGTTATCCAGCTGTAGCCTGCCTATGCCTATGATCGAAATCAACACAGGTAGGTTGCAATTGTTTTCAAATATGCCTATTAGCCTGATAAACCTTAGCTTACAGCCTAATTACATTTTAGTCTACTTAGCATTGGGAAGATCATAACAATTCCTCTTAATTCCTTTTCTACAAATGTATCTGCTTATTTTACCAGCATTGCTCAGCGTAGATGCGACAAAAAATAGACTTGCTTTCCAATTTGAAGCGATATGACGCCGTAGACGCTCGCGGCCTGTCCGTTTTCTCTCATTCACTCAAATGCATTCTATTTCCGGCGTGAGTATGCTCGTTCGCGCGCTTGAAAAAAAATAATTTTTGTTTGAATTGGGCTTAAGAACTCTCTCCATTCATGCATTCAAGCATGCCTAATTTGGTTAGCAGTGCATTCTATTCATTACGTTGTGTAAAAATGGGAATAAATCATTCACCGTCCCCCACCGCCGCCGTTGCCTCCACCTGTCCCCGTCTACACAGTTCACACACGCTTTAATGATTTCTTATGATTGGAGGTCTAAATAGTCCCATGTGTGGCCGCCTCCGGCCTGGACGCCATGATGACTCTGCCGGGTCTGGTTGCTATGCTCAATCTTTCACCCAGGCAGCTGTGTGTTTGTGCATGTGTGTGTGTGTGTGTCTTCTGTGTGTGTGTCTGTGTTTGTGTCTGTCTTTGTGTGTGTGTGTGTGTGCCTCTGTGACTCCTCTCTCACCCAGGTTGCTTCACTTTGAACCGCTGAACACTGCTGCCTGTCCAGGGTGGACACAACAACCGTTTGATGTCATTTCCTCATGGGGGGGGTCTGCTCGATCCCTTGTGGTAGCACTGGTTTTACCTCCAGAGGGTCCAACAGTGTAGCAGGCACCAGGCAGTGTTGTCCCTGGACCCTAGGGCAGCCAGACCTGAGATGTCTGCTGTCCACTGATGAAGCAGGCCTGTTTAGGTCTTATTGAGTGGAAGGAAGAGAGCTTTGAGAATGACCTGTAAGAATGTTACCTTTATTTGAACGCTCCCGTCATAGGAGACGTTCAAACCAGATCAGAGTGTCAGGTTTAAAACTCACCCCTAGTGGTGTTACAGTTTAGTTACTGTAATTCTTGACTTCGACATCCAAAGCACTAAAAGGTTCACTAGAGTTCAGCCTAGCTAGGTTGGAGAGACGATTACCAGAAGTGGAGTATCCACAATCACTGTGGTTACATCGCAAATAGCATCAATGTTTCCTATGTAGTGCACCCTGTGGGCCCTGGTCAAAAGTAGTGCACTATATAGTGAATAGGGTACCATTTGGGACGCGGCCTGTGCTGCTGTAAGCCGTCTTTCCTGTAGCTGCGTGTAGACTTTGGGAGACTGTACAACATCCTCCTCACGTAACCTAATCACAGAACCTGTAAAGCATCAATAAAACTCGGCCTCTCTTCTCCTTCTCTCTTCACTGCTTTCTTCTTTCTCTTCTCGTTTTCCGTGAAGTCAGAGCTGCATGCCCTGAACCTATCTATCAGCAGTCAGTAGAGTGGATCACTACACATCTCTCACCAGTATCATCATCCCATCTACTACTCAATGAAGTGTTATAGTTCACCAAAAGGACTTCTCGAATATTGATACACAAGATATTTGCTGTCTGTGCTTGCGTGTACACGAAGCAGTCCATGTGACCGATATTGGCACAGAGGTGTTTTGTGTAATACTTTGTCATGGGTATGTTACGTGTTGTGCTCTTGTAAGACTGTGACATCTTAATTATCTCCTTGGGATCAATAAAGTACACTGAACAAAAATATAAATGCAACATGCTACAATTTCAACGATTTTACTGAGTTACATTTCATGTAAGGAAATCAGTCAATTGAAATATTCATTAGGCCCTAATCTATGGATTTCACAAGACTAGGAATACAGATATGCATCTGTTGGTGACAGATACCTTTTTAAAAAAGGTAGGGACATGGATCAGAAAACCAGTCAGTATCTGGTATGACCACCATTTGCCACATGCAGCGTGACACATCTCCTTCGCATAGAGTTGATCAGGCTGTTGATTGTGGCCTGTGGAATGTTGTCCTACTCCTCTTCAATGGCTGTGCGAAGTTGCTGGATATTGGCGGGAACTGAAACACAAGTCGATCCAGAGCATCCCAAACATGCTCAATGGGTGACATGTCTGGTGAGTATGCAGGCTATTCAAGATGTGATACATTTTCTTCTTACAGGAATTGTATACGGATCCTTGCATAGTCATGCTGAAACATGAGGTGATGGCGGCAGATGAATGGCATGACGTTGGGCCTCAGGATCTCGTAACGGTATCTCTGTGCATTCAAATTGCCATTGATAAAATGCAATTGTGTTAGCTTATGCCTGCCCATACCATAACCCCACGCCACCATGGGGCACTCTTTTCACAACATTGACATCAGCAAACCGCTAACCCACACGACGCCATACACGTGGTCTGCGGTTGTGTCAAATTCTCTGAAATGACATTGGAGGCGGCTTATGGTAGAGAAATGAACATTCAATTCTCTGGCAACAGCTCCGGTGGACATTACTGCAGTCAGCATGCCAATTGCACACTCCCTCAAGACTTGAGACATCTGTGGCATTGTGTTGTGTGACAGAACTGCAAATTTTAGAGTGGCCTTTTATTGTCCCCAGAACCTGTGTAATTATCAGCACCTGTGTAATAATCACGCTGTTTAATCAACTTCTTGATATGCCACACCTCTCAGGTGGATGGATTGTCTTGGCAAAGGAGAAATGCTCACTAACAGGGATGTAAACACATTTGTGCACAACATTTGAGAGAAATAAGCTTTTTGTGCATATGGAAAATTTGTGGGATCTTTTATTTCAGCTCATGAAACATGGGACCAACACTTTACATGTTGCGTTTATATTTTCATTCAGTATAATAAATACCCCCAATCATGAACACATGTAGCCTGAGAAACAAGGTTAATGAAATTGACAACTTACTAACATCAGAAAACATTCATATTCTGGCCATCTCTGAAACACACTTCCTTTGATGATGCAGTAGTAGCTATACATGGATATAGCATGTACAGGAAAGATAGGAATGCAAATGGGCTGTCACGGTTTCGGCCGAGGCTGCCTCTCTCCCTTGTTCGGGCAGGTTTCGGCGTTCGTCGTCTCCGGAATTCTAGCTGCCACCGCTGTATGTTTCATGTTCGTTTGCTTTTGTCTGTTTGTTTCCACACCTGTTGCTGTTTTGGCGTAATTAGTGTCCTATAAGTTTCTCGTTGTGTTTGTCTAGTGTTGTGTGTAATTATTTTCCGTCAGTTGTGTGTATTGCTCGGTTGAGCTTCTCTCCACTGCGCTGGAGTATTATCGCACCTGTTTGTGCGCGGTTACATTTTGTCGCACCTGTTTGTGCGCGGTTACATTTTGTCGCACCTGTTTGTGCGCTGTTTCTTTTCGCCGTTGTGCGTAATTTTCGCCTTCGGGCCAAGTTGTCCTTTTTGCCTATGTATGGGCAGTAATACAAGTGATTGGAATATCGTTCTGAGTCCTGCGTTTGATTCCACCATTGCACCTACAGCACGCCCTGACATGGGCGAGGTGTTGCTACATTATGTAGAGTCATATTCCTGTCAGGCTGAGAGGATCTCATGTCAGAGATGTCACATGATCATGTCACATGATGTAAAGGTAATATGGCTACAGATTCATCTGCGTCACCTAAAGCCTATTCTCGTAGGAAGTTGCTATAGACCACCAAGTGCTAAAGGTAAGTATTTGGACTACATGTGTGAAATGCTCGATAAAAGTATGCGATATCTATATAGCTCCATTCTTCTGTATTTAATATTATTATTCTTGTGTTACTATTTTATGTATTACATGTATTGACCACATCTTTACTAATGCGGCAGAAATCTGCACTAAAGCAGTATCCACACCCATCGGCTGTAGTGATCATAATATAGTAGCCATATCTAGGAAAACCAAAGTTCCTGTGACGAGTACTGAGGATACGAAGTGGCAGGACGCAGACGCAGGAATCAACAATGTAAAGGTTTACTTAACACTGAGCAAGAGAACAACAAAGAGCGAGTACACGACAAGACACTAACAATCACACACAACACAACACTGAACAGTCCAGGGCTATATAGGGGTGGTGATGAGATGATGAGGTGCAGGTGCGCTGGAGGTGATTAGGATGCGTTGGGTTTCCATTCCGGTGTTGCCGAGGTGGTGCGCTCAGACCGATGGCTCAGTAGACCGGCGAATCAGAGCGCCAGAGGGGAGCAACGGGAGGAGACGTGACAGTTCCGAAGACTGGACCTAAAATTGTGTATAAGCGATCGTACAAGAGGTTTTGCAATGATGCCTATGTCAAAGAAGTGAAAAATATTTTTGGGTCTGATGTGTGTAATGAGGAACAACCTAATGCTGCACTTCAAACATTTATGAAATTGCTCTATCCGGTTACTGATAGGCATGTGGCCACAAGAAACTGACTGTTAGAACTGCCAAATCCCCATGGATAGATTATGAATTTTAAAATGGTATGGCTGAGAGGGATGAGGCAAAGGGAAAAGCAAATGAGTCTGACAACACAGAAGATTGACAAACATACAGTAGATTGAGAAATCACGTAACTAAACTAATCAAAAAGAAGAAGAAACTATAATATAGAACAAAGACAAATGATAATAAAAAGCTCTGGAGTACCTTAAATGAAATTCTAAGCAAAAAAAGCGAACTCAGCTCCAGCCATTGAGGCAGATGGCTTGTTCATAACGAAACCCTTTGATATTGTCAACAACTTCAATAACTTTTTTGTTGACAAGATTAGGAAACTTAAGGATGAAATGCAAACAACAAACGCTGAGCCTTCATATTCATGCATAACGGACCAAATAGTTTTGAGTTCCACAAAGTTGGTGAGGAAGAGGTGATTATATTTTTGCAATATAATACAATACAATAAAGGACAAGCCACCTGGTACCGACAAACTTTATGGTAAATTGCTGAAGTTGGTAGCGGAATACATTGCGACTCCTGTTTGCCACATATTTGATTTAAGCCTAGAAGATGGTGTGTGCCCTCAGGCCTGGAGGGAGGCAAAGGTCATTCCGCTGCCCAATAATATCAAATCACCCTTCAATGGTTAAAGCAGCTGACCAATAAGCCTGTTACTGGTGCTTAGCAAATTTCTGAAGAAAATGGTGTATGACCAAATACAATGTTATTTTACAGAAAACAAATTAACACCAGACTTTCAGCATGCTTATAGGGAAGGGCACTGAACATGCTTGGCGCTGACACAAATGACTGAAAGAAATTGATAATAAGTAGATCGTGGGAGCTGTTTTGTTAGATTTCAGTGCAGCCTTGATATCATTGATCATAACCTATTGCTGAAAAAACATACAGTAGGTGTTATGGATTTACATAATCTGCCTTATCATGGATAAAGAGTTACGTATTTAATAGAACACAAGGGTTTTCTTTAGTGGAAGCCTCACTAATACAAATTAAGTTGAGTGTGGTGTACCGCAGGGCAGCCGGCTTGGGCCATTATTGTTTTCTGTTTTTACTAATGACCTTCCACTGACCTTGAATAAAGCCTGTGTGTTTATGTACACTGATGACTCAACCGTATACAAGTCAGCTACGACAGTAAAATAAATAACTGACACCCTTAACATAGAGCTCCAGTCAGTTTTAGAATGGGTAACTAGCAATAGGCTGGTGCTAAATATCTTAAAAACTAAAAGCATCCTCTTTGGGACAAATCACTCACTCAACCCTAAACCTCATCTAGATCTATTATTGAATAATGTGGCGATTGAGAAAATTGAGGAGACTAAACTGCCAGGTGTAACCCTAGATTGGAAGCTGTCATGTTTAAAACATACAGACTCAATGGTTGCTAAAATGGGAAGAGGTCTGTCCATGATAAGGCGCTGCTCTGCCTTCTTGACATCTAAATCAACCAGGCATGTCCTACTGGCCCTAGTTTTGTCACACCTGGACTACTGTCCAGTTGTGTGGTCATTTGCGGCAAATAAGGACACAGGAAAATTGCAGTTGGTCCAGAACAGAGCAGCACGTGTTGCACTAAGATGTACACGGAGGGAAATTGTCAGTGGTATGCATGTCAATCTCTCCAGGCTCAAAGTTGAGGAGAAATTGACTGCATCACTATTGGTCTTTGTGCGAGGTGTTGATGGGTTAAAGCACGTGTGTCAAACTTATTCCATGGAGGGCTGAGTGTCACTCATCGGTACCACACAAGACATGCAGCCAGAGATCTCTTCACAGTCCCCAGGTCCAGAACAGAGGCTGGGAAACACACAGTATTAAATAGCGCCATGACTACATTGAACTCTCTGCCACCCCAGGTAACTCAAGCTAGCAATAAAACCAGATTTAAAAAACACCTTACGGCACACAGACATTTTGTATTGTAATTAACCCTTATTTCACCAGGTAAGTTGACTGAGAACACATTCTCATTTACAGCAATGACCTGGGGAATAGTTACAGAGGAGAGGAGATGAATGAGCCAATTGGAAGCTGGGGTTGATTAGGTGACCATGATTGTATGAGGGGCCAGGTTGGGAATTTATCCAGGGTTAACACCCCTACTCTTAGGATAAGTGTCATGGGATCTTTAGTGACCACAGAGAGTCAGGTCACCCGTTTAACGTCCCATCCGAAAGACAGCACCCTACACAGGGCAATGTCTCCAATCACTGCCCTGGGGCATTTTCTATTTTATACTGGCCCTCCAACACCACTTCCAGCAGCATCTGGTCTCCCATCCAGGGACCGACCAGGACCAACCCTGCTTAGCTTCAGAGACGAGCCAGCAGTGGTCTACAAGGTGCTGTGCTGCAGGGTGGTATGATGCAGGGTGGTATTCTGCTGGGTGGAATGATGCAGGGTGGTATGATGCAGGGTGGTATGGCTATGAAAAGCCAACTGAGAGACCTGAGCCCTAGGACCATACGTCGGGACTACCGGCCGTGGTGACTCCTTGCTGTCCCCAGTCCGCCTGGCCTTGCTGCTATTCCAGTTTAAACTGTTCTGCCTGCGGTTATGGAACCCCTACCTGTCCCAGACCTGCTGTTTTAAACTCTAATGATCGGCTATGAAAAGCCAACTGAGATTTATTCCTGATTATTATTTGACCATGCTTGTCACTTATGAACATTTTTGAACATCTTGGCATGGTTCTGTTATAATCTCCACCCGGCACAGCCAGAAGAGGACTGGCCACCCCTCATAGCCTGGTTCCTCTCTAGGTTTCTTCCTAGGTTTTGCCTTTCTAGGGAGTTTTTCCTAGCCACCGTGCTTCTACACCTGCATTACTAGCTGTTTGGGGTTTTAGGCTGGGTTTCTGTACAGCACTTCGAGATATTAGCTGATGTAAGAAGGGCTATATAAAATAAAATTGATTGATTGATTGATATGCTGCAGGGTGGTATGATGCAGGGTGGTTTGATGCAAGGTGGTATGATGCAGGGTGTTATGACGCAGAGGGGTATGCTTCAGGGTGGTATGCTTCAGGGTGGTATGATGCAGGGTGGTATGATGCAGGGTGGTACGATGCAGGGTGGTATGTATATTATGTATAATAATAATATGCCATTTAGCAGACGCTTTTATCCAAAGCGACTTACAGTCATGCGTGCATACATTTTTGTGTATGGGTGGTCCCGGGGATCAAACCCACTACCTTGGCGTTACAAGCGCCGTGCTCTACCAGCTGAGCTACAGAGGACCACTGTATGTATTCTATTTGTTGTTTTGTTTCCTGTTTGGACCATAGGAAGACCAACCTCTGCCTTGGCAGCGGCTAATTGGGGATCCTAATAAAATACTAAATACTAAAATGAACACCTCTAGTTTAAAACACAGCGTTTTACGTCCATCCTCTCCCTCTTTACCAATTACTGAAACGCATAAACTGGAATTGTTGTTGGCTGTCTTTCCTGTAGGCCCTGTGTCTCACTAATGGGTCTAGAGGAAATAATATATTCCTCAAATCACTCATTAAAATATAGTGGAACCTTAGTTTTTAAAGTTGCCTCAACCATAATCATCCCTGAGAGAGGAAAACAATAAAACAGAATTAAAGCATGTGTTCTTATTAATTTGGCATCGATTAGCCTATACACGAGTAACCATAACATCACCCCCCCCACACACACATTTAGCATTTAGACCCATATGAACTGAGCCGATAACCCCAGGCTGTGAGTAGTTTACACAAGGGAAAGGGACAACGGATTGAACCAAGGTGAGTTAGACAACAGGGGAGTGACAGACAGACATTCAACGTTATGATACTGCGAATCTATTCTTTTCCGTCCATTCCTCCCTGTTACTGCACTGTTTCTGTCCCACCTCAGGGAGAGTTCTATTGTGGAGGTGTCCATTTCACATTGACAGGAATACTGTATTAGTAACCAAAACAACAGGACCTTACTGAATGTTGTCACCTTGCAGCCCTGCCACTCTATAGGTTCACATGCATCCCCTGTCCAGGAAGTGAGAAGGGAAGGGATCTCCCAGTCCCAGTTCAAGGTTGGCTGTTTCTGTGGCATTTACTGTATACCATATACAGTAATATTACAGTAATATATCATACACAGTAATATTACAGTAATATACCATACACAGTAATATTACAGTAATATACCATACACCGTAATATTACAGTAATATACCATACACAGTAATATTACAGTAATATACCATACACAGTAATATTACAGTAATATACCATACACAGTAATATTACAGTAATATACCATACACAGTAATATTACAGTAATATACCATACACAGTAATATTACAGTAATATACCATACACAGTAATATTACAGTAATATACCATACACAGTAATATTACAGTAATATATCATACACAGTAATATTACAGTAATATACCATACACAGTAATATTACAGTAATATACCATACACAGTAATATTTGACAGAGCTTCCACAACAAGTAGCAAGAGGGTCCTATATGGCCCAACTGGTAGAGCATGGCGCTTACACCCAAGATTGTGGGTTTGATTCCCGAGACCACCCATACGTAAAATGAATGCATGCATGACTAAGTCACTTTGGTCTGTCTGCTAAATGGCATATATTATATGATGTACCTAAAAGGTTTATTTGAAGCTCTCTTTGCCTCCCTATGCCCTGTTCAGTGCCCTGCCTCCGTATACAGCCCCTGTCCAGGGAGAGAGAAGGCTGAAGGGGCCCTGCCTCCTTATACAGCCCCTGTCCAGGGAGAGAGAAGGCTGAAGGGGCCCTGCCTCCTTATACAGCCTCTGTCCAGGGAGAGAGAAGACTGAAGGGGCCCTGCCTCCATATACAGCCCCTGTCCAGGGAGAGAGAAGACTGAAGGGGCCCTGCCTCCTTATACAGCCCCTGTCCAGGGAGAGAGAAGGCTGAAGGGGCCCTGCCTCCTTATACAGCCCCTGTCCAGGGAGAGAGAAGGCTGAAGGGGCCATGCCTCCTTATACAGGTCCTCTGTAGCTCAGCTGGTAGAGCACGGTGCTTGTAACGCCAAGGTAGTGGGTTCGATCCCCGGGACCACCCATACACAAAAACAAAAAAAATGTATGCACGCATGACTGTAAGTCGCTTTGGATAAAAGCGTCTGCTAAATGGCATATTATTATTATTATTATTACAGCCCCTGTCCAGGGAGAGAGGCTGAAGGGGCCCTGCCTCCTTATACAGCCCCTGTCCAGGGAGAGAGAAGGCTGAAGGGGCCCTGCCTCCTTATACAGCCCCTGTCCAGGGAGAGAGAAGGCTGAAGGGGCTCTGGCTCCTAGTCCCACCACCACCCCAGGCAGTTAACCCGTTGATTTTTCCAGCAAGGCTTTAATGATAATCTCAGACAGGAGGAGAGAGGAAATGTAGAGGGTATTTATAGAACCATGAGAAATGCAACCCCCTCATTGTGCTTAGTCTATCTACCTCCACACAGCATAATCTGCTGCTCACCATTTACTCCCTGTGTGCGTCCTAAATGCCACCATAGTCCCTGTACACTAAAAAATTAGGGTTCCTCAACGGTTCTTTGGGAAGTGTGATGGTTCTATGTGAAACCATAATGACTCAAAGAACCCTTTGAGCTCTTCAATGGTTCTTTATAGTTCACAAAAGGGTTCTTTGCTCTTTTAGTGATAATTAAAATGTATGGGAGGCGGCTCATTAGAATATTTTGGGGTGTGGTTTGCGCACGGCTCTTTTGGTGCAACCGTTAGTGAGAGTGTCATTCCAGTTAATCAACATTTTTTAATTTTTTAGTTTTCAATTCTTATTATTTTTAAATTTATTTTTTTATGCCATTACATGTCATACAGTGAGGGAAAAAAGTATTTGATCCCCTGCTGATTTTGTACGTTTGCCCACTGACAAAGAAATGATCAGTCTATAATTTTAATGGTAGGTTTATTTGAACAGTGAGAGACAGAATAACAACAAAAAAATCCAGAAAAAAAACGCATGTCAAAAATTTTACAAATTGATTTGCATTTTAATGTGGGAAATAAGTATTTGACCCCTCTGCAAAACATTACTTAGTACTTGGTGGCAAACCCTTGTTGGCAATCACAGAGGTCAGACGTTTCTTGTAGTTGGCCACCAGGTTTGCACACATCTCAGGAGGGATTTTGTTCCACTCCTCTTTGCAGATCTTCTCCAAGTCATTAAGGTTTCGAGGCTGACGTTTGGCAACTCGAACCTTCAGCTCCCTCCACAGATTTTCTATGGGATTAAGGTCTGGAGACTGGCTAGGCCACTCCAGGACCTTAATGTGCTTCTTCTTGAGCCACTCCTTTGTTGCCTTGGCCGTATGTTTTGGGTCATTGTCATGCTGGAATATCCATCCACGACCCATTTTCAATGCCCTGGCTGAGGGAAGGAGGTTCTCACCCAAGATTTGACGGTACATGGCCCCGTCGATCGTCCCTTTGATGCGGCGAAGTTGTCCTGTCCCCTTAGCAGAAAAACACCCCCAAAGCATAATGTTTCCACCTCCATGTTTGACAGTGGGGTTGGTGTTCTAGGGGTCATAGGCAGCATTCCTCCTCCTCCAAACACGACGAGTTGAGTTGATGCCAAAGAGCTCGATTTTGGTCTCATCAGACCACAACACTTTCACTCAGATCTCCTCTGAATCATTCAGATGTTCATTGGCAAACTTCAGACGGGCCTGTATATGTGCTTTCTTGAGCAGGGGGACCTTGCGGGCGCTGCAGGATTTCAGTCCTTCACGGCGTAGTGTGTTACCAATTGTTTTCTTGGTGACTATGGTCCCAGCTGCCTTGAGATCATTGACAAGATCCTCCCGTGTAGTTCTGGGCTGATTCCTCACCGTTCTCATGATCATTGCAACTCCACGAGGTAAGATCTTGCATGGAGCCCCAGGCCGAGGGAGATTGACAGTTATTTTGTGTTTCTTCCATTTGCAAATAATCGCACCAACTTTTGTCACCTTCTCACCAAGCTTCTTGGCGATGGTCTTGTAGCCAATTCCAGCCTTGTGTAGGTCTACAATCTTGTCCCTGACATCCTTGGAGAGCTCTTTGGTCTTTGCCATGGTGGAGAGTTTGGAATCTGATTGATTGATTGCTTCTGTGGACAGGTGTCTTTTATACAGGTAACAAACTGAGATTAAGAGCACTCCCTTTAAAATGCAAATCAATTTATAACATTTTTGACATGCGTTTTTCTGGATTTTTTTGTTGTTATTCTGTCTCTCACTGTTCAAATAAACCTACCATTAAAATTATAGACTGATCATTTCTTTGTCAGTGGGCAAACGTACAAAATCAGCAGGGGATCAAATACTTTTTTCCCTCACTGTATATGATTATGGCCGGTGATGGAGTCTTGGAAAAGACTCATGTATGTACATATTACCTCAATTACCTCGACTATCCAGTGCCCCCGCACATTGCCTCTGCACCGGTACCCCCCTGTATATAGCCTCCCTACTGTTATTTTATTTTACTGCTGCTCTTTAGTAATTTGCTTTTATTTTTTTTGCTTAACACTTTTTTTTATTGGTTTTACTTTGCATTGTTGGTTAAGGGCTTGTAAGTAAGCATTTCACTGTAATGTCTACACCTGTTGTATTCGGCACATGTGGCAAATAACATTTGATTTGATTTGATGTCATTTGAGAACAGTTTACCTAAAGTCAGTCAGTTATTCTCTCCTCAGGGACCCCCAGCTGTTCTAGAGGTAGCTCACCTGATTCAACATGTCAATTAACACAATAATAAAACCTATGGAATTTTAACACCATAATATGGCTAACCAGAATAAAAAACCATGTGGTTCTTTCAAAAGGATCTACAAAAAACCTTTCAGATTGAGAAAGGTTCTTTATTGAACCATTCTCCATAAAGAACCATAAAATGGGTTCTATATAGTCCCCAAAAAGGGTTTGTAGCCATTGCATAACCCTTTTTTGGTGCTATATAGAACCTTATGAAAGGTTTCTTTATAGCACCATACAGGTTCCATTTAGAACCTTATGAGCAAGGTTCTTTTTTGAACCTTCAAAAAAAGCTTCTATATATAGCACCAAAAAGGGTTCTGCTATAGTTACAAACCAAAAAAAAAACCTTATCTGGTACTATTTAGAACCATCATTATTTGGTATATATTGTGCATTTATTTTTTTACCAGAGCCCTACAACAGTAGTGCACTATATAGGGAATAGGGTGCCATTTTGGACGCAACCAATGTTTTTCAACACTGACTTAGTGGAGGAGACAGTAAATGGAAGTTCAGGTCAAAGAGAAGGAGAGTGTGTAAATACCAAACTGAGGTTATTGGGGAAACTTTTGGAAAGTTTCCAAACCATTTGGTCAGGTTTTAATCGAACAAGAACAAAGTATGAGTGGAGAAAATCATAAGAAAATGCCACGCATGCATCTGATGTAAAAAACAGACATATTACAGTAGCGATACATGGTTCAGTGGTAAGATAGGTGCTTTCTACACTTCCTGTATGTTTTCAGTCTGGACAGGAAGGAGACCTTGTACTCTTACCACTTCTTCTCCCTTACAAATGGGAACTATATTTATATGGCTTCATCACTCCTTCCACGTGTAACATGACCAGACCTAGGTTCAAAGAGTATTTGAAATCTTTCAAATATTTTGTGTTTGCGCTAGCCTGCCTGATGGATACTTTTGACACTTTTCTGTTGGTTCCATTCTGCCAGACAAGCTCAATCAAGCCCAGCTAAAAATATTAGACATGATTTCAAATGGTATTTGAACCCAGGTCTGACTGTCCCCAATGGCTGCTAAACCGCTTCATTCATGTTCGACATGACGTCTTAATACTAAGAGTTGATTTGATCCAGTCTCCTAGAGGCTGTAAGGGTTCACATCCCAAACCAACTTCCTGTGAAGATTAATTCAGCATCTTTACCCAAATCCTGCACTGCCCTTTGTACTCTATGGAAGAAGCAGGATGATGAGAGAATCATCTTAATGAAAGGCACACTGTTTCCTAGGCAGCTCTCCAAATCAGTTACAGGGTAGTTAATAGTTGTGTCATGTTTGTTCTGTGTTGTCACTAAAACACTGTCCCCTCATTGGCACCGATTTGCTTTGCGTGATAGAAAATGCGTGTAGAGACCTTTTAGAGTTGGATACATCTCACAGACTGTGTGTGTGTGTGTGTGTGTGTGTGTGTGTGTGTGTGTGTGTGTGTGTGTGTGTGTGTGTGTGTGTCTAGGTACTGTACATCTGCTTTGTTCAGGCCATCTATACCACCTGTCTTCTAAAACAAAACAAAGTTGACCCAGTCATTTAATACATAGGTCATGCAGTGATTAAGCAAAATTGAACAGTAGATTGAACTTCTCATTGAATTTCACACTGAACTCTACATTGAACTTCACATTGAGCTGTAGATTGAACTATAGATTGAACTGCACATTGCTTCAAAATCAGTTGAATTAATATTACATCAGAGCAGCATGGGGAGCAGCATGGAAAATTAATGTAATCTAGTGTAAAACCCACACACACACACACACACACACACACACACACACACACACACACACACACACAGTAACACACAGAGTATGTCCTGTCAGCCGTTAAGTCACTTTGCATGCAACAGAGAGCTCACATGTACACATCTGTGATTCCCCAAATCTGTGGTGGTGTGTGAAAGGTCTTAACATCAGGACCGGCTCACGGTTTGTTTGCATTTCTCCATAATGAGGTACGATGACAGATTGACCTATTCAGGGAGGTAAAAGCACAGCCTGCGGCGCAACCAACGGAGGAACAGAGCAGACAGGCCACTTTAAATAGATGGTAGATGGTGCATTCATTCATAACTAACAGAGTAGAATAGAGTAGCCGTCACTCTAAATATAACCCACTGGGCACACACTGGTTGAGTCAACGTTGTTTCCACATCATTTCAATGAAATGACGTGGAACCAACATGGAATAGACGTTGAATTGACATCTGTGCCCAGTGGGAAGATTGTTATCATTACAATAGTCCTATTTCCCAGGCTATAGTCTAGCTTTCTGTCCAGACCTGGGTTCAAACACTATTTGAACTATTTCAAATACTTTAGCTGTGCCTGATTTGGCTTGCCTCTCGCAATGGAACCAATAGACAAGTCCAAAAAGTTGCAAACCCCACCCATCTGGCGCTCAAGGCCAGGTTGGCTCAAACGATCAACGTGTTTGAAAGATTTCCGAATCGTTTTTGAACCCAGGTGTGGTTCCGTCATTTCTGTGTTTATTCCAGGAGCCACATGGTGGTATTTATCCTCAAACAGACAGAGGAACAGGAAGGGCAACAGATTTGATCTTACTATTTACAAAACAGGGTGAACAGCGAACGCACCTGTTTTTCTGCCCTTTAACCTTCAGACACTTTGACTGTGTCTTCGATTCTTCCTTATCTTGCTATTTTTTTTTTCTATCTGCACAAGATCAAAGGTCTGAGATGGAACTAATACAAGGTCTACACACACTTTAATATCAGTCAAGGCCACACACAGACTGAACACAACAGGATGATGTAACCAAGATGCTGTTATTTAGTAATCATTGAGAAGGGGGACAGGAAGTGAGACACGTGCTATTTCCTGCTTCTATCCTATTCACCTCAGTACACCGAACCCTTTCTCCGTTTCTCATAACTTCTCAAAATAACATAGGACTTATTTCTTTGACTTGTTCTTTTTTTAAGGCCTCTCATATTATTTTTAATAGGAATAACCAAAAACAAATGCAGGCCATAATTTTATAGTATGAAATGACTGCATACTAATATTTAATGATTTCTTTGCAGACAATGTTTCTCTGTTTCCAACCGATTTCCTGAGAGGCCCTGGTCAATACAGGAAGCCAAGAGTGGCAGAGACAGCACAGGTTAAACACCCAGCCGTTGTGTCTAGGTATCCGGGCTAGTCTTCTCACACCGTGTGTGTGTGTGTGTGTGTGTGTGTGTGTGTGTGTGTGTGTGTGTGTGTGAGAGAGCATGACCTTGTGACCCCCCAGAAAAGCTATCTTACTTCTTCAACCACATACCCTCAAAGTCACAACGACCGTTTTAACATCAACCACGTTCTGCCACTGATGGTGTTGAAACGTTAAAGAACACGTTGTTTTCTTCCTTCCCCCTTCAAACCAAAAGTCAGTCTACCCTGCGTGCCAAATATATTACAACAATAAAAAAATTCCTTTGGCTCCAGTTTAGAGTTGAGATATTAATACTATTGTTGTTATAAATTGTTTTCTCAGAGAACTTGGGATTTTTTAAATCTGTATTTTATTCACTGTATAATTAATTTGACTGGAAGATCAATTCAGGCCAACCATGTTAAAAAAGACCTTTTGGCCAAATCTTACCTCAGCGGGGTTCAAGGCGGTCTTGAATTGAACTGAATAACTTTATTGATCACCTTCAAGGGCACCAAGCACGGTTGGCCATACAAGTAACTCCAGTCCAGACAACAATGTTGAAGGGCCATAAACTGTTTATTTCACTGCTTTGTTTGTCCAAGTCTGAATTCAAGTTAACACAATACTGAGATATTGCTGCACCATTGACATTACTAGGTATTTGTGAAACCTTGTATCCATTTTAGACCAGAGGCAAGAACAGGCTCAGTTAAGTAATGGGAGAAAGTAAGTGCATGTTTCATGACGATGACACTTCTGGATGAAGGAAGTGAGAGAGAAAACCTGTCATTTGCAAAGAACAGAAATGCAACAAACTGTCAAAATGCTGACCACCGTGAAAAAAAAACAAGAAACCACACGCCCCAGAACTCCTTAATAGTGAGAAAGGAAGAGAAAGTCTGTTGCCTGCCTGCCTTGTTGCGTTCGTTATTCACTACATTTCCTCCTCATCTCAAGCTGGGAAGGTCATTAGTAGACTGCTGTACGGGAACCAGGGGCCTGCCAAAACCCCTTCATTCTGTCCCCAACTCCTGCTGCATTACCTGGGGTCAAGACAGGTCTCAAGCTGGGTCTGTTTCTCAGGTCTGGTTCTTACAGAGGTCTGAGTTGTATGTCAAGGAGACACTGTCAAATCTCCCATAAGAAAAACTAAATGCATTTTAATATATTTAACATAATGTAATGCCTTCAGAAAGTATTCACACCCCTTGTCATTTTCCATATTTTGTTGTGTTACAAGGTGGGATTAAAATGGATTTAATTGTAATTTTCTGTCAACGATGTACACAAAATACTCTGTAATGTCAAAGTTGAAGAAAAATTCGAACATTTGTAAAATAAATATGAAAAATTAAACACTAATGTATCTTGATAACATAAGTATTCAAACCCCTGAGTCAATACATGTTAGAATCACAGTTGGCAGCGATTACAGCTGTGAGTCTTTCTGGGTAAGTCTCTAAGAGCTTTGCACTCCTGGATTGTACAATATTTGCACATTTTTATTTTAAAAATTCTTCAAGCTCTGTCAAGTTGGTTGTTGATCATGCTAGACAGCCATTTTCAAGTCTTCTTTGCGAGACATTGGAAAACCTCCCTGGTCTTTGTGGTTGAATCTGTTTAAAATTCACTGCTCGACTGAGGGACCTTACAGATAATTGTATTTGTGGGGTACAGAGATGAGGTAGTCATTCAGAAATCATGTTAAACACTATTATTGTGAGTCCATGCAACTAGTCTCAACAAGGCCAGTTTTAGTGCTTCTTTAATCAGCACAACAGTTTTCAGCTGTGCTAACATAATTGCAAAAGGGTTTTCTAATAATCAATTAGCCTTTTAAAATGCTAAACTTGGATGAGCAAACACAACGTGCCATTGGAACACAGGACTGATGGTTGCTGAAAATGGGCCTCTGTACGCCTATATAGATATTCCATAAAAAATCAGCAATTTCCAGCTACAATAGCCATTTACAACATTAACAATGTCTACACTGTATTTCTGATCAATTTGATGTTATTTTAATGGACAAAAAAAATGCTTTTCTTTTGAAAAAAATGACATTTCTAAGTGACCTCAACATTTTGAATGGTAGTGTGGATATTTTTAATATATTTTCCTTTATTATTTTCCCCTAACCCAACCACCCCTCCCCTAATTGGAGTAAACTAATGGACAGCAACACTTATGCTTCTACTTCCAGCTTATACATACTATACGGTACATTTTACGGACAAAGTATATTTTACATTAGTTATCTTGTTGTTTTTAGTCCCACCTTTCAGCTCCACTCAACCCCTCCCATTTATCACTTAACACCATTCATTTTTTTTTATTTGCCATATATTTTTCAACTGTGCTGTTTCACAAATGTTCTGAACCTTTCTGTTCTCATAGTTTCTACAGATTGTAAATTAAAGATAAACATTTTTGCTAAAACTATTATTATATTATTGATCGATTGACTTTGACTTTTCAAATCACCCAGCAGTGCTATTTGCAGAGTTAGCTCCAGCTAAATTTTGCAATTCTTCATCCCTTCCTGGACCTGCGACCAAAAACAAGCTACATATGGACAGTACCAAAACAAATGATCTAATGCAAAATCTACTGAGCTGGAATGGTTCTATCCCTCATATACAGTATATAACATTCTATGGGTTGCAAGAATTTTGTATAATAATTTAAATGGAAAAAATGTTGAATCCGGTGTCGTTTTGCGTATCAGTTCTTATACAACAGGTGGGTCTAATCTTGAATGCTGATTGGTTAAAACCGCATTCCAGCTGCTGTCTATTCCACAAGTTACCACCGGCTAAATCTATCTTTATTTATACTTGTTTAGTCATTTTATTTAACCAATTTTGGTCTTTAATGCAGGGCCAACAGACAAGTTCCTTACTTTTCCCCTCTTCCACTTGCCTCTTCCATTTTTGTGGTAATTCTGCAATTAGTTGGTTGTAATTTTGGGTAGAGCAGACATTTCCATATATTTTTGTTAACTGCATGTGTGACATAACTCCACCAGTCCTATTTATGATATAATCTACAAAGATTAAACCTTTTTTAAACCTTTTTTCAAAAAATATTTAAAAAAAAAATCAATTAGTATATTTGAGTTTAACCATAAGATTTGTTGTATTATTTGTTCTGTAAAAATAAGTGAGATGTAATCTGAATAAATGGAAAAATACCATTCTTGAACATTGGGTGAGACATTCTTACTAATCTGCTAGAGAACCAGTTTGGATTTAAGTAAAACTTTTGTATAACTGAAGCTTTTAGTGAGCGATCTAATGCTTTAATATTTAATCATTTCTGCCTTCCGAATTCAAATTCATTATATAAATAGGCCCGTTTAATTTTGTCTGACTTGCCTTTCCAAATAAAATGGAATCTTTTTGCTCATATAATTAAAGAAACAGGTTGCTAGGTGTAGGCAAGGCCATAATCAAACAGGTAAACTGGGACATTACTAAAGAGTTAATCAAGGTGATTTTTCCACAAATAGACAGTTATTTTCCTTTCCATGGTAGCAAGATCTTCTCTATTTTTGCTAACGTTCTATTAAAATGTATTGTAGTGAGATTATGTATTTATTTCAGGATATAAATACAGAGAATGTCCACATCACCGTCAGACAATTTTATTGGTAAACTACACAGCAATGTAAAAGTAAAACTTTTTTGTGATCCAATACATAATATCGTACACTTATCATAATTTGGATGTAATCCAGAGAGGTTAGATGAAGTATCTAGATCCTCTATGAGGCTGTGGAGGGATCCAAATTGTGGATTAAAAAAAAACATGAATCATGAGTGCACAATGACACCTTTGTTTTTAAGCCCTGGATTTCTAGCCCCTTGATATTATTGTTGTATCTGATTTTAATAGCTAACATTTTGATGCCCATAATAAATAGATTTGCCGATAGTGGACAACCTTGTTTTACTCCTCTTGACAGTTTAATACTTTCAGAGAATTAGCCATTATTTACTATTTTACACCTAGGGTTACTACACATAACTTTAACCCATTATATAAGATATTCTCAAAAATTGAAATATTCCAGCCATTTATATATAAATTCCAGTCGTACTTTATCAAAAGCCTTTTCAAAGTCAGCTATGAATACCAGGCCTGGTTTCCCAGATCTTTCATAGTGTTCTATTGTTTCCAGTACTTGTCTTATTTGATCTCCAATGTATCCTCCATGTAAAAAACATGTCTGATTAGGATGAATAATATCCAACAATACATTTTTAATTCTATGCGTTATGCATTTTGCTAGAATTTTTGCATCACAACATGGGGCCTCCAATTTTTTAAATGGACTAGATCTTTATATTTACCACTTGGGTCCTGTTTCAGTAATAATGAATTCAAACCTTCTTGTTGAGTATCTGATAATCTACAATTTCTATAGGAGTGGTTAAAACATGCTAATAACAGTCCTCTGAGTATGTAAAAAAAAAGATGTGGTATACCTCAACTGGTATGCCATCCAGTCCTGGAGTTTTCCAGGACTTAAATGTTTCAATTGCATCAAGCAGTTCCTCCTCTGTAATTTGGCCTCCAGTCTTTCTGTACAGCTGTTAGTTGTACATTATTAATAGATTAACTTCGGTTAGTGGAGATGGAGGAGACAAATGAAAACATTGGTTTTAACCAATCAGCTTAAAGTACTTTTCTTCCTCTTTCAAAATATTATTTGGTGAATCATGGGTGACTCCGTCATTTGTAACAAGTTTCAGTAAATTGTTTTTTGGTAGCATTTCTATGTTGAAGTTGAAAAAATAATTTTGTGAGATTTTCCCCGTATTCCATCCAGTTCGCTTTATCTTTATAAGACAAAATATTTAAGTGCCTTTGAATTGGGTATGGTAGTAGGTGCCAGGGGCACCGGTTTGAGTGTGTCAAGAACTGCAACGCTGCTGGGTTTTTCACGCTCAACAGTTTCCCATCTGTATCAAGAATTGTCCACCACCCAAGGGACATCCAGCCAACTTGACACAACTGTGGGAAGCATTGGAGTCAACATGGGCCAGCAACCCTGTGGAACGCTTTCGACACCTGGTAGAGTCCACGCCCCGACGAATTGAGGCTGTTATGTATTTTTTTCCCCCCGATATGGGCTAGGAGCTACTGGTTGTCACAGGCTCTTTCCCAATTCGTCTTTAATTGATTTCTTATGTCCTCTCTCCTCACCTCAAAACACATCGGAGGAGAAGAAGATCTGAGGAGAGAAACCTCACCTCTCAATTCATCTTTCCTCTCTCCTCCTCCAATGTGTTTTGAGAAGCAGATGAGGAGAGCGGAAGTTAGAAAAAAAATAATTGACAAAACAGCCACAGAGTGGTGGCTGTGGAGAGGATTGCCACAAGGCTTTGTGACCTCAGTTCTGAGACAACAGTAGTAAATATTATGTAGAGGTACTCTAATCTGTTATTACATAGCACAGTGAATGCAGTGAAGGGCAACTGCTAGTTTAGATGGCATAGGCTTGCTGTTGTAACGTGTGACCTTTGGATGGATGTGTAGTATACAAATTGTAGTGTGAAGGGAAAACCCAGAAACATGTATGAGGGTTTCCACAATATGTGCGTGTGTAACAGGTGTAGGATCTTAATTTGATCACTCCTGTTGCAGGATAACTTTTCTGCAATGCAGGAAATGTTTAACTTGTAGTGTATTTGAGGTTTAGAGAGGCTTCATGAAGTTTGTAATTACCACTTTGAAATGTCAGACTTGATTTTCCCTAACGAAACAATGTGTGTGCGCGCATGAAGCCGACAGTGCTGTAGGTTTCCCTTTCTGTTGCCACAACAGACGCTAGACTGTCCTGTGTGTGTCTGACTGTTAAGGCCATATTGTCATTGCATTGTCAGCATTGACATATTTGTTATTTCCCAAAGGGAGACAATACAGTCAGAGAACATACAAATGTTAGAGCTACCTGATGACAGTAAGGCAGGCTATAACATTGGCCCGCTATTTAATACTGAACATAATGAAACATCAAACTCATTTTAAGCAGCCCTCTGCACACATACGTTACCTTGCCTAACCCCACACCACTTTAATGGACGCTAGCTTAAAACTGAAGTCTGGTCTCCAGTGCCGTGGTATTCAGAGGGTGAGTCAACTGAGGTCCAGTCTCCAGTGTCGTAGTATTCAGAGGGTGAGTCAACTGAGGTCCGGTCTTCAGTGTCGTGGTATTCAGGGAGTGAGTCAACTGCGGTCCGGTCTCCAGTGTCGTGGTATTCAGTGAGTGAGTCAACTGAGGTCCAGTCTCCAGTGTTGTGGTATTCAGTGAGTGAGTCAACTGAGGTCCAGTCTCCAGTGTTGTGGTATTCAGGGAGTGAGTCAACTGAGGTCCAGTCTCCAGTGTCGTGGTATTCAGGGAGTGAGTCAACTGAGGTCCAGTCTTCAGTGTCGTGGTATTCAGTGTAGTGGTATTCAGTGTAGTGGTATTCAGTGAGTGAGTCACATGTTCATGGGTTTGTAAAGTTCAGGAGTTATGAACTTGTGCTGTATCAAGCAGATACAAAACACTGGAAATAACTCAACACAAGATCACAATACACTATCCAACTCATTAAAAAACAAGAACAGCATTTTGCCAGTTGGTCCCCCAGACAGTTTAATCATTTAGCAGATGCTCTTATCCATAAGTTTTCGTTTTTTTTCTCACACTGGCCCCCTGTGGGAATCAAACCCACAACCACTGGCGTTGCAAGCACCATGCTCTACCAACTGAGCTACACGAATGAATTAATGAATGGAAACTGAGTGAGAGTGTTCAGGTCTCGTCTCAATGCACACTTAAAGGTCACAGAGGAGAACGCAGAACACCTTTAGGAAAAACACCCTCTAACGCTGGATGTCAAGATGGGCATCCAAAAATAACAGCAGGTATCACAGTCATTTTCAATCCAGGGTATTGCTTTTATTGTGTCTATTGTTGCATTCCTTAATGGTCATGTCAAAGTAAAAAAAAAAAAAAAAAAAAAAAAGCATACAAAGTGGAGTGGCTTTAAAGCTAGACAATGTGGATGTGGAAGAAGAGTGAAGTTGCAGAATAGTGAGCACCGTTAGGTTGTGGAATGGTGAGCACCGTTAGGCTGTGGAATGGTGAGCACTGTTAGGCTGTGGAATGGTGAGCACCGTTAGGCTGTGGAATAGTGAGCACTGTAAGGCTGTGGAATAGTGAGCACCGTTAGGTTGTGGAATAGTGAGCACTGTAAGGCTGTGGAATAGTGAGCACCGTTAGGTTGTGGAATAGTGAGCACCGTTAGGTTGTGGAATGGTGAGCACCGTTAGGCTGTGGAATGGTGAGCACCGTTAGGCTGTGGAATGGTGAGCACCGTTAGGCTGTGGAATAGTGAGCACTGTAAGGCTGTGGAATAGTGAGCACCGTTAGGTTGTGGAATAGTGAGCACTGTAAGGCTGTGGAATAGTGAACACCGTTAGGTTGTGGAATAGTGAGCACTGTAAGGCTGTGGAATAGTGAGCACCGTTAGGTTGTGGAATAGTGAGCACTGTAAGGCTGTGGAATAGTGAGCACCGTTAGGCTGTGGAATAGTGAGCACCGTTAGGTTGTGGAATGGTGAGCACCGTTAGGTTGTGGAATGGTGAGCACCGTTAGGCTGTGGAATGGTGAGCACCGTTAGGTTTTGGAATAGTGAGCACCGTTAGGCTGTGGAATGGTGAGCACCGTTAGGCTGTGGAATAGTGAGCACCGTTAGGTTGTGGAATAGTGAGCACTGTAAGGCTGTGGAATAGTGAGCACCGTTAGGCTGTGGAATAGTGAGCACCGTTAGGTTGTGGAATAGTGAGCACCGTTAGGTTGTGGAATAGTGAGCACCGTTAGGCTGTGGAATAGTGAGCACCGTTAGGTTGTGGAATGGTGAGCACCGTTAGGCTGTGGAATAGTGAGCACTGTTAGGCTGTGGAATAGTGAGCACCGTTAGGTTGTGGAATAGTGAGCACTGTAAGGCTGTGGAATAGTGAGCACCGTTAGGTTGTGGAATAGTGAGCACCGTTAGGCTGTGGAATAGTGAGCACTGTAAGGCTGTCAGTGTGTAGACTGCATAGCTTTGTGCACTTTTAGTTGGCAAATATTTACAAACAGCAAAATATAGTTCTAAGCAGCCCTTACCAAACAAAATTGGCTTCTGGCAAATAGTTTTGGCAAATCTTTGGCCAATCACTTTAATAATGGAACACTGGTCACTTTAATAATGGAACACTGGTCACTTTAAAAATGGAACTCTGGTCACTTTAAAAATGGAACACTGGTCACTTTAATAATGGAACACTGGTCACTTTAATAATGGAACACTGGTCACTTTAATAATGGAACACTGGTCACTTTAATAATGGAACACTAGTCACTTTAATAATGGAACACTGGTCACTTTAATAATGGAACACTGGTCACTTTAATCATGTTTACATTAATAATGTTTACATTACATACTCTTTTCATATGTATGTACTGTATTCTAGTCAAGGCCTATCCTATCTAACTATTACTGTTTACAGTATACACTATACTATTCTATCCTATGTATTCTACAGATATACTACATATTCTATCCACATACTATCCATAATGGCTATACATATACAGTGCCTTCGGAAAGTATTCAGACCCCTTGACTTTTTCCACGTTAGGTTACAGCCTTATCCTAAAATTGATTAAATAGTTTTTTTCCCCCTCATCAATCTACACACAACACCCCATAATGACAAAGCAAAAACTGTTTCTTTTTTTTGTTTAGCTAATTTATTAAAAATTAAAAACAGAAATAATAACAGAAATATTACATTTACATAAGTATTCAGACCCTTTACTCAGTACTTTGTTGAAGCACCTTTGGCAGCAACTACAGCCTCGAGTCTTCTCGGGTATGACACTACAAGCATGACACACCTGTATTTGGGGAGTTTCTCCCATTCTTCTCTGCAGATCCTCTCAAGCTCTGTCAGGTTGGATGGGGAGCGTTGCTGTAGAGATATTTTCAGGTCTCTCCAGAGATGTTCGATCGGGTTTAAGTCCGGGCTCTGGCTGGGTCACTCAAGGACATTCATAGACTTGTCCCGAAGCCACTCCTGCGTTGTCTTGGCTGTGTGCTTAGGGTTGTTGTCCTGTTGGATTCATCAAGGATCTCTCTGTACTTTGCTCCATTAATCTTTCCCTCGATCCTGACTAGGTTCTCTAGAGCTCTGTTAGAGTGACCATCAGGTTCTTGGTCACCTCCCTGACCAAGGCCCTTCTCCCCTGATTGCTCAGTTTGGCCAGACGGCCAGCTCTAGGAAGAATCTTGGTGGTTCCAAACATCTTCCATTGTAGAATGATGGAGGCAATTGTGTTCTTGGGGACCTTCAATGCTGCAGACATTTTTTGGCACCCTTCCCCAGATCTGTGACTCGACAAAATCCTGTCTCGGTGCTCTATGGACAATTCCTTCGACCTCATGGCTTGGTTTTTTGCTCTGACATGCACTGTCAACTGTGGCACCTTATATAGACAGTTGTGTGCCTTTCCAAATCATGTCCAATCAATTGAATTTACCACCACAGGTGGACTCCAATCAAGTTGTAGAAACATCTCAAGGATGATCAATGGAAACAGGATGCACCTTAGCTCAATTTTGAGTCTCATAGCAAAGGGTCTGAATACTTATGTAAATAAGGTATTTCTGTTATTTATTTTTAATACATTTGCAGAAATGTCTTAAAAACGTGTTTTCAATTTGTCATTATGGAGTCTTGTGTGTAGATTGCGGAGGATTTAAATGTATTTAATCAATTTTAGAATAAGGCTGTAACGTAACAAAATATGAAAAAAGTCAAGGGGTCTGAATACTTTCCGAAGTCACTCTGGACTCCGACGTTACTTGTCCTAATATTTCTATATTTCTTAATTCCATTCTTTTACTTTTTAGATTTGCGTGTATTGGTGTATATTGTTAGATATTACTACATATGCAAAATATGTGAATGCGACCAATAAAATTTGATTTGATTAGATTTTATATAATGGGAATGTATATGTTAGAGGTTACATACGTTATCATCATTAGCATAGTGTCATATCTATCCTCCTCTTTTCTACTAGCCACGCCCATTTACCTTATAACCTATGAGCACGGCACAATAATGCACATTCCTCACGCTTGCTGTTTAACCTATGGGCTCGCCCTAGCAATTATCACCTTCTTCTCTCTCAACCAATGGGCGTAAATCTTGGGATGGATTTACATGTCAAACTTACCCATGTTCTCTTACTTGCTGTGTTACAGCAAAAGTTACAGATAACCCTCCACCTCCCCACCACCACCAGCTATAATAACCTTATAAGGCCCATCATTGGAACTACATTTTCCCACGAGTTTCCATGCCAGCAGCCCCGCATAGGGCTACCTGCCATCACATCAACCGGCTCTGAGGATCTTCCCTCGGAGATGAGGCCATTCCCCAAACTATTTAATTAAATGGCATATTGCATTCTGTCTCTGTTGTCCATTCAGCCTGTACTAGATTGAAGTAATTATCTAATCTTCAATCTAGACTGGGAACGTCATCGTCAAGAGCCAGTTGTTAATTAGTTGTCTATTCTTCCTGACTGATGTTTAATGGATGGAAGAAAAGCAACATAAAATTGAGTTATGCCTAATATGACAATTCATATTATTTTTCCGAAATGAATTTAGCTAACTTACATCTCAAGGCCATGCATGCAAGAAGCCTTGCACACATATTTATCAGTTTGATTGAAGGCCTCAATCTGTCTTTTTGCCTTCTAACTGATTGCTTCTAGAAAGAAAGCGGCCACAGGGGCCAGAGCGGCAGATGAGGCCCCTGGCCTTGGGCCCTCTTCCCTGGTCGACCCCTTCTGAGTTGGGGGCCACGGCCCTCGCAGCTGACCCCTTGGTCCATTCCTAGACATACTGATGCTGGTCTGCATTCTCTGAATGCCCTGTGATTATGTAACTGCTTCATAGCTTTGCTGTTGACCCTGTATCAACCCCCAGACAAACGTGAAATAATACATTCAGACGAATGGGGGGACGGATACAGTATGCCTCGGCTTTCGCCTCGCACTTGTCCTCTGTTGGATTGTGGGTTTACAGCACGACCCCAGTCTTGGATAGCTAATGTGGAGCCTATACTCAAGTCAGACTTGTTCGGCAGACTGGTTTATTCCCTATTTAATCCAATACTACATCATGCATTTCTTTAAACAAAGTAATTTACATAACACAATAATTGACCACCCTTTAATTTTTACTTTCATAACTTGAGGGGGTGAAAGATTTTTCACGCAGGAACTGACATTTTCATCAGGACTCACTTCCAATAACCTGCTTGAAATCAGATCCAAGTTTAAGTGCATGTCTATGGTTTTGCTGAGGAATTCTGTATATTTCCAGTTAGAAAAAAAGATACTTCCATAACCTTTTCAATGTTAGTTTATTCAAGGTTGTTACTTGGTACCAGACCCAGCCAGGGGGTAAAGGAGAGGTCAACACATCAAACTGAACAACAGAGGTATCTAGACCTGGGGTATTAGCCTGGGGCATTAGCCTGGGGCATTAGCCTGGGAAGTAGCCTGGGACAGTATCCTGGGGCATTAGCCTGGGGCAGTAGCCTGGGGCATTAGCCTGGGGCATTAGCTTGGGGCAGTAGCCTGGGGCATTAGCCCGGGGCAGTAGCCCGGGGCAGTAGCCCGGGGCTTTAGCCTGGGGCAGTAGCCTGGGGCATTAGCCTGGGGAATTAGCCTGGGGCATTAGCCTGGGGAATTAGCCTGGGGAATTAGCCTGGGGCAGTAGCCTGGGGCAGTAGCCTGGGGCATTAGCCTGGGGAATTAGCCTGGGGCATTAGCCTGGGGAATTAGCCTGGGGCATTAGCCTGGGGAATTAGCCTGGGGAATTAGCCTGGGGAATTAGCCTGGGGCATTAGCCTGGGGAATTAGACTGGGGCATTAGCCTGGGGCAGTAGCCTGGGTCATTAGCCTGGGGAATTAGCCTGGGGAATTAGCCTGGGGCAGTAGCCTTCAACCTGGTCAGGCCAGTAGTATACGCCATTTCCATCCTGGCCCCTACAGAAAATAAGCCTTTCTGTTCCTCTCCTCCTTTCTGTTCCTCTCCTCCTTTCCGTTCCTCTCCTCCTTTCCGTTCCTCTCCTCCTTTCTGTTCCTCTCCTCCTTTCTGTACCTCTCCTCCTTTCTGTTCCTCTCCTCCTTTCTGTTCCTCTCCTCCTTTCTGCTCCTCTCCTCCTTTCTGTTCCTCTCCTCCTTTCTGTTATTCTCCTCCTTTCTGTTCCTCTTCTCCTTTCTGTTCTTCTCCTCCTTTCTGTTCCTGTCCTCCTTTCTGTTCCTCTCCTCCTTTCTGTTCTTCTCCTCCTTTCTGTTCCTCTTCTCCTTTCTGTTCCTCTCCTCCTTTCTGTGCCTCTCCTCCTTTCTGTTCCTCCCCTCCTTTCTGTTCCTCTCCTCCTTTCTGTTCCTCTCCTCCTTTCTGTTCCTCTCCTCCTTTCTGTTGCTCTCCTCCTTTCTGTTCCTCTCCTCCTTACTGTTGCTCTCCTCCTTTCTGTTCCTCTCCTCCTTACTGTTCCTCTCCTACTTTCTGTTCCTCTCCTCCTTTATGTTCCTCTCCTCCTTTCTGTTCCTCTCCTCCTTTCTTTTCCTCTCCTCCTTTCTTTTCCTCTCCTCCTTTCTGTTCCTCTCCTCCTTTCTGTTCCTCTCCACCTTTCTGTCCCTCTCCTCCTTTCTGTTCCTCTCCTCCTTTCTGTCCTCTCCTCCTTTCCGTTCCTCTCCTCCTTTCTGTTCCTCTCCTCCTTTCTGTCCTCTCCTCCTTTCTGTTCCTCTCCTCCTTTCTGTTCCTCTCCTCCTTTCTGTGCCTCTCCTCCTCACTGTCCCTCTCCTCCTTTCTGTTCCTCTCCTCCTTTATGTGCCTCTCCTCCTTTCTGTTCCTTTCTTCCTTTCTGTTCCTCTCCTCCTTTCCGTTCCTCTCCTCCTTTCCGTTCCTCTCCTCCTTTCTGTTCCTCTCCTCCTTTATGTGCCTCTCCTCCTTTCTGTTCCTTTCTTCCTTTCTGTTCCTCTCCTCCTTTCCGTTCCTCTCCTCCTTTCTGTTCCTCTCCTCCTTTCCGTTCTTTTATTTTCTTTATTTCACCTTTATTTAACCAGGTAAACCAGTTGAGAACAAGTTCTCATTTACAACTGCGACCTGGCCAAGATAAAGCAAAGCAGTGCGATAAAAACAACAACACAGAGTTACATATGGGGTAAAACAAAACAAAAATCAAAAAAATACAACAGAAATACAATTAATATACAGTGTGCAAATTTAGCAAGTTATGGAGGTAAGGCAATAAAATAGGCTATAGTGCAAAATAATTACAATTTAGTATTAACACTGGAATGATGTGCAAGAGATGATGTGCAAATAGAGATACTGGGGTACAGATGAGCAAAATAAATAACAATATAGGGATGAGGTAGTTGGGCGGGCTAATTTCAGATGGGCTGTGTACAGGTGCAGTGATCGGTAAGGTGCTCTGACAACTGATGCTTAAAGTTAGTGAGGGAGATAAGTGTCTCCAGCTTCAGAGATTTTTGCAATTTGTTCCAGTCATTGGCAGCAGAGAACTGGAAGGAATTGCGGCCAAAGGAGGTGTTGGCTTTGGGGATGACCAGTGAGATATACCCGCTGGAGCGCAGACTACGGGTGGGTGTTGCTATGGTGACCAATGAGCTAAGATAAGGCGGGGATTTGCCTAGCAGTGATTTATAGATGGCCTGGAGCCAGTGGGTTTGGCGACGAATATGTAGTGAGGACCAGCCAACAAGAGCGTACAGGTCACAGTGGTGGGTATTATATGGGGCTTTGGAGACAAAACGGATGGCACTGTGATAGACAACATCCAATTTGCTGAGTAGAGTGTTGGAGGCTATTTTGTAAATGACATCGCCGAAGTCAAGGATCGGTAGGATAGTCAGTTTTACGAGGGCATGTTTGGCAGCATGAGTGAAGGAGGCTTTGTTGCGAAATAGGAAACCGATTCTAGATTTAACTTTGGATTGGAGATTCTTAATGTGAGTCTGGAAGGAGAGTTTACAGTCTAACCAGACACCTAGATATTTGTAGTTGTCCACGTACTCTAGGTCAGACCCGTCTAGAGTAGTGATTCTAGTCGGGTGGGCGGGTGCAAGCAGCGTTCGGTTGAAGAGGATGCATTTTGTTTTACTAGTGTTTAAGAGCAGTTGGAGGCTACTGAAGGAGTGTTGTATGGAATTGAAGCTCGTTTGGAGGTTTGTTAACACAGTGTCCAATGAAGGGCCAGATGTATACAAAATGGTGTCGTCTGCGTAGAGGTGGATCTGAGAGTCACCAGCAGCAAGAGCGACGTCATTGATATACACAGAGAAAAGAGTTGGCCCAAGAATTGAACCCTGTGGCACCCCCATAGAGACTGCCATAGGTCCAGACAACAGGCCCTCCGATTTGACACATTGAACTCTATCTGAGAAGTAGTTGGTGAACCAGGCGAGGCAGTCATTTGAGAAACCAAGGCTATTTAGTCTGCCAATAAGAATGCGGTGGTTGACAGAGTCGAAAGCCTTGGCCAGGTCAATGAAAACGGCTGCACAGTACTGTCTATTATCGATCGCGGTTATAATATCATTTAGGACCTTGAGCGTGGCTGAAGTGCACCCATGACCAGCTCGGAAACCGGATTGCATAGCGGAGAAGGTACGGTGGGATTCGAAATGGTTGGTGATCTGTTTGTTGACTTGGCTTTCAAAAACTTTTGAAAGGCAGGGCAGGATGGATATGGGTCTGTAACAGTTTGGATCTAGAGTGTCACCCCCTTTGAAGAAGGGGATGACCGCGGCAGCTTTCCAATCTCTGGGGATCTCAGACGTTACGAAAGAGAGGTTGAACAGGCTAGTAATAGGGGTTGCGACAATTTCGGCGGCTAGTTTTAGAAAGAAAGGGTCCAGATTGTCTAGTCCAGATGATTTGTAGGGGTCCAGATTTTGCAGCTCTTTTAGAACATCAGCTGTCTGGATTTGTGTGAAGGAGAAGCGGGGGGGCATGGGCAAGTTGCAGCGGAGGGTGCAGAGCTGGTGGCCGGGGTAGTGGTAGCCAGGTGGAAAGCATGGCCAGCCGTAGCAAAATGCTTGTTGAAATTCTCGATTATTGTAGATTTATCGGTGGTGATAGTGTTTCCTAGCCTCAGTGCAGTGGGCAGCTGGGAGGAAGTGCTCTTATTTTCCATGGACTTTACAGTGTCCCAAAACTTTTTGGAGTTAGTGCTACAGGATGCAAATTTCTGTTTGAAAAAGTTAGCCTTTGCTTTCCTAACTGCTTGTGTATATTGGTTCCTAACTTCCCTGAAAAGTTGCATATCACGGGGGCTATTTGATGCTAATGCAGTACGCCACAGGATGTTTTTGTGCTGGTCAAGGGCAGTCAAGTCTGAGGAGAACCAGGGGCTATATCTGTTCTTAGTTCTGTATTTTTGAATGGGGCATGTCTATTTAAGATTGAGAGGAAATTACTTTTAAAGAACAACCAGGCATCCTCTACTGACGGAATGAGATCTATATCCATCCAGGATACCTGGGCCAGGTCAATTAGGAAGGCCTGCTCGCTGAAGTGTTTTTGGGAGCGTTTGACAGTGATGAGGGGTGGTCGTTTGACCGCGGACCCGCTACGGACGCAGGCAATAAGGCAGTGATCGCTGAGATCCTGGTTGAAGACAGCGGAGGTGTATTTAGAGGGTAAGTTAGTCAGGATGATATCTATGAGGGTACCCATGTTTACGGATTTAGGGTTGTACCTGGTAGGTTCGTTGATAATTTGCGTGAGGTTGAGGGCATCTAGCTTGGATTGTAGGATGGCTGGGGTATTAAGCATATCCCAATTTAGGTCACCAAGCAGTACGAACTCTGAGGATAGATGGGGGGCAATCAATTCACATATGGTGTCCAGGGCACAGCTGGGGGCTGAGGGGGGTCTGTAGCAAGCGGCAACAGTGAGAGATTTATTTCTGGAAAGGTGGATTTTTAGAAGTAAAAGCTCAAACTGTTTGGGCACAGACCTGGATAGTATGATGGAGCTCTGCAGGCTATCTCTACAGTAGATTGCAACTCCACCCCCTTTGGCAGTTCTATCTAGACGGAAAATGTTATAGTTGGGGATGGAAATTTCAGAATTTTTGGTGTCCTTCCTAAGCCAGGATTCAGACACTGCTAGAACATCAGGGTTGGCGGAGTGTGCTAACGCAGTGAATAACTCAAACTTAGGAAGGAGGCTTCTGATATTTATGTGCAGAAAACCAAGACTTTTACGGTTACAGAAGTCAACAAATGATAGCTCCTGGGGAGTAGGAGTGATACTGGGGGCTGCAGGGCCTGGGTTAGCCTCTACATCACCAGAGGAACAGAGGAGGACTAGAATAAGGATACGACTAAAGGCTTTAAGAACTGGTCTTCTAGTGCGTTGGGTACATAGAATAAAGGGGACAGTTCTCCGGGCGTTGTAGAAAAGATTCAGGGCATTATGTACAGAAAAGGATATGGAAGGATATGAGTACAGTTCAGGTAATCCTAAGTGTTGGGTAACAATGAAAGAGATAGCGTCATTGGAGGCATCGATTGAGCCGGTCTCGGCGTGTATGGGGGGGGAGGAACAAAGGAACTATATGAGACAGTTTGAGAGGGACTAGGGGTTCTACATTGAAATTGTATAATAAGAACTAACCCAAACAGCAATAGGCAAGGCATAATTGACATGGGAGAGAGGCATAAAGCAGTCACGTGTTATTAGAGAGAGCTAAGACACAACTGGAAATAGCGATAATGTTTGGGCTAAGACTAAACAGAATAAACATGACAGAGTACTGTGTAAAGGAACAGTCCAGCAGGCATCAGCTGTGCAGCTGAGTGATCGTAAGGTCCAGTGAACAGCAATATGTGAGTCCGAGAGCAGTTCAAATTGGTGCTTCAGCACAGCTAGCAGGGAGCTAGCAGGCTAGCTCAAGGCTAACTGGTGCTTGCTATATGGCAATGGTAATGGTAATCAGCCAACAACAGGTTGCAGCTAGCTATGGGTCGATAGCACGCTGGGTCGATAGCACGCTGTGCAGACTGGCCGACGAATTGTCCAGGCTAGCTAGAGCTGGCTGGTGGATAGTGTAGGCCACGGACAATGGTGAAGACGCTAACGGTGACTAATAACAGGTAGCCATTTAGTTGCAGCTAGCTAGCTGGTTGTGATGATCCGGGCGCTAGGGTCCAGTGATTCCGGCAGAAAGTCCAATAAGCTATGGGTCGATAGCACGCTGGGTCGATAGCACGCTGTGCAGACTGGCCGACGAATTGTCCAGGCTAGCTAGAGCTGGCTGGTGGATAGTGTAGGCCACGGACAGTGGTGAAGACGCTAACGGTAACTAATAGCAGGTAGCCAATTCAGATTGCGGCTACACACGTTTCAGCTTACGGTTCTTGATGAAAGTTATAAAGAAATAATAGAATCCTTTCCACGTTGGGTGAGGCGGGTTGCAGGAGAGTATATTTAGTTAAAGAATGAAAGTAAAAAATTGAGAAATATAGACAAAAAAACAAGAAACGGGATATTTACACAGGACGAAAAATAAAAGCGACCGTACTGCTACGCCATCTTGGAGCCTAGAGTGTTTTTGGGAGCGTTCCTCTCCTCCTTTCTGTTCCTCTCCTCCTTTCTGTTCCTCTCCTCCTTTCCGTTCCTCTCCTCCTTTCCGTTCCTCTCCTCCTTTCCGTTCCTCTCCTCCTTTCTGTTCCTCTCCTCCTTTCTGTTCCTCTCCTCCTTTCTGTTCCTCTCCTCCTTTCTGCTCCTCTCCTCCTTTCTGTTCCTCTCCTCCTTTCTGTTCTTCTCCTCCTTTCTGTTCCTCTTCTCCTTTCTGTTCTTCTCCTCCTTTCTGTTCCCGTCCACCTTTCTGTTCCTCTCCTCCTTTCTGTTCTTCTCCTCCTTTCTGTTCCTCTTCTCTTTTCTGTTTTTCTCCTCCTTTCTGTTCCTCTTCTCCTTTCTGTTCTTCTCCTCCTTTCTGTTCCTCTCCTCCTTTCTGTTCCTCCCCTCCTTTCTGTTCCTCTCCTCCTTTCTGTTCCTCTCCTCCTTTCTGTTCCTCTCCTCCTTTCTGTTCTTCTCCTCCTTTCTGTTCCTCTCCTCCTTTCCGTTCCTCTCCTCCTTTCTGTTCCTCTCCTACTTTCTGTTCCTCTCCTCCTTTCTGTTCCTCTCCTCCTTTCTATTCCTCTCCTCCTTTCTGCTCCTCACCTCCTTTCTGTTCCTCTCCTCCTTTCTGTTCCTCTCCTCCTTTCTGTTCCTCTCCTCCTTTCCGTCCCTCTCCTCCTTTCCGTTCCTCTCCTCCTTTCCGTTCCTCTCCTCCTTTCTGTCCTCTCCTCCTTTCTGTTCGTCTCCTCCTTTCTATTCCTCTCCTCCTTTCCGTTCCTCTCCTCCTTACTGTTCCTCTCCTACTTTCTGTTCCTCTCCTCCTTTCTGTTCCTCTCCTCCTTTCCGTTCCTCTCCTCCTTACTGTCCCTCTCCTACTTTCTGATCCTCTCCTCCTTTCTGTTCCTCTCCTCCTTTCTGTTCCTCCCCTCCTTTCTGTTCCTCTCCTCCTTTCTGTTCTTCTCCTCCTTTCTATTCCTCTTCTCCTTTCTGTTCTTCTCCTCCTTTCTGTTCCTCCCCTCCTTTCTGTTCCTCTCCTCCTTTCTGTTCCTCTCCTCCTTTCTTTTCCTCTCCTCCTTTCTGTTCCTCTCCTCCTTTCTGTTCCTCTCCTCCTTTCTGTTCCTCCCCTCCTTTCTGTTCCTCTCCTCCTTTCTGTTCTTCTCCTCCTTTCTATTCCTCTTCTCCTTTCTGTTCTTCTCCTCCTTTCTGTTCCTCTCCTCCTTTCTGTTCCTCCCCTCCTTTCTGTTCCTCTCCTCCTTTCTGTTCCTCTCCTCCTTTCTGTTCCTCTCCTCCTTTCTGTTCCTCCCCTCCTTTCTGTTCCTCTCTTTCCTTTCTGTTCCTCTCCTCCTTTCTGTTCTTCTCCTCCTTTCTGTTCCTCTTCTCCTTTCTGTTCTTCTCCTCCTTTCTGTTCCTCTCCTCCTTTCTGTTCCTCCCCTCCTTTCTGTTCCTCTCCTCCTTTCTGTTCCTCTCCTCCTTTCTGTTCCTCTCCTCCTTTCTGTTCCTCTCCTCCTTTCCGTTCCTCTCCTCCTTTCTGATCCTCTCCTCCTTTCTTTTCCTCTCCTCCTTACTGTTCCTCTCCTCCTTTCTGTTCCTCTCCTCCTTTCTGTTCCTCTTCTCCTTTCTGTTCTTCTCCTCCTTTCTGTTCCTCTCCTCCTTTCTGTTCCTCTCCTCCTTTCTGTCCCTCTCCTCCTTTCTGTACCTCTCCTCCTTTCTGTTCCTCTCCTCCTTTCTGTTCCTCTCCTCCTTTCTGTTCCTCTCCTCCTTTCTGATCCTTTCTTCCTTTCTGTCCCTCTCCTCCTTTCTGTACCTCTCCTCCTTTCTGTTCCTCTCCTCCTTTCTGATCCTTTCTTCCTTTCTGTTCCTCTCCTCCTTTCTGTTCCTCTCCTCCTTTCTGTTCCTCTCCTCCTTTCTGTTCCTCTCCTCCTTTCTGTTCCTCTCCTCCTTTCTGTTCCTCTCCTCCTTTCTGTTCCTCTCCTCCTTTCTGATCCTTTCTTCCTTTCTCATCCTTTCTTCCTTTCTGTTCCTCTCCTCCTTTCTGGAGGGCAGCTTTTTCCACTATGCCGCCTCTGCTGCCGCTGCCACTGCTGTGTGTGTGTGTGTGTGTGTGTGTGCGTGTGCGTGTGTGTGTGTGTGTGCTTGCATGTGCGTGTGCGTGCGTGTGTGTGTGTGTTCATTCAATGCGTTTATGGACAACATTAATCAGGTTTTTGATACAGAGGGGCTGGGGCGGATTCAATGCAGTAAAATATTTTCCTTCCTAATACAGTGGGTTGCGAGATTATTGGATCCCTTGATAAAGATGAGCCGGTCATTACTTTTTTTTTATTGGATCCCCTGTTTCCAATACTCTAGCACCTTCACCCTGCGAGGATAACGGCACTGAGTCTTTTTCTAAAATGTTTTATGAGAACACATTTATGAGAACACATTGGGAGGGATCTTAGACCATTCCGCCATACACAACCTTTCCAGATCCTTGATATCCTCCATCTGAGCTTATGGACTGCCCTTTTCAATTCAAACCACAGGTTTTCAATGGGGTTCAAGTCCGGAGACCGTGGTCAATTAACAATTAAACTCCCGGGCCTCGCTACTCCCCTTACTACACCAATGAGCAGCCATTTTGACTGCAAATATAAATAGACTTATTTAGAAAAAATCAACGACGGAGGGGGCCATGACTTAATTTAATATGCATTTAAGATGACTGCATCGGAGCTTCTAGTGTTAATAATTTCTTTATGGATTTTGATGGGTGCTTGGGGTTATTGTCTCGCTGGAAGATCCACTTTCAGCCAAGTTTCAGCCTCCTGGCAGAGGCAACCAGGTTTTTGGCTAAAATATCCTGGTTCTGGGTAAAGTTCATGATGCCATTGACCTTAACAAGGGCCCCGGGACCAGTGGAAGCAAAATAGCCCCATAACATCAAAGCTCCACCACCATATTTTATAGTAGGGATGAGGTATTTTCTGCATATTCATTGTTCTTTCAAAGGCCAAACTCACCGCTGACCATAGCCTTACCTACACAAACAAAAGGAGAGTCTTTTTGACACCCCGCCTCTGTGGTTAGACTGTATGTGTGTGTGTCTCAGTGTGTGTGTGTGTGTGTGTGTGTGTAGTGTGTGTACTGTGTGTGAGGTCATGTTGTCCAGGAACCCAGTCATCAATCAGGACAATGGACAACTGCAGAACTCCCAGGGAGCAAGCCTGGGTCGGCGCCAATCAGAACCATGGGAATTAACCCACGCTTTACCCATTTTTCACTTCTATTTCCTACCATGCCTGTTAGAGTTGGCCAACTAATGCTGTTCCACCATTTTCCTGTGCTTGGTGGTGATTGTTTGTGAGTGGGAAATTAACAAAGAAAGTAACACCCAAAGAGAACAAAGAGAACTAACGGTTTCTTTCCTGCTGCTGAAATATTAAAGATATTGTTTCGAGCTAGTAATATTTCATGGATTTATGAAAACCATGATGCAATACAAATAGAATGTGTGCCTAAAACGTCAGCAGTATAATCACATGTGCTACTGCCTTCCCTGAAATCGTCCTTCATTGAGGCACCACTGACCCTAAAACACATTTATTGCACTCCTTGAAATTGGATGGTTTGATTGTCTCTTTTAGAAAACATAAGGCAAAGAGGCAACCAAACAGTGCAACAAGACATAACTCTAGACTCACCATGGAGCTGTGTAGCCTTTCAAAGAACACTCTCTATACCTGGACTTGTCTCCTGCACCTGCAAGCAACACTGCAAGAGGAGGTTCAGTATCTTGGACAATATTCAATACTATACACTAAAAACAAATGGTTCTATATAGTGCCACAGCAGAACCCTTTTTGGTGCTATATGGAACCTTTTTTTGAAGGTTCTATCAACAACATTGCTCATCAGGTTCTAAATGGAACCTGTATCGTGCTAAATATAACACTTTCATTTACATTTACATGTTAGTCATTTAGCAGATGCTCTTACACAGAGCGACTTACAGTGCATTTCTCTTAAGATAGCTAGGTGCGACAACCACATACAGTACCAGCACCCTTGAATGAGTAGGTGTGTCCAAACATTTGACTGGTGGTGTATGTGACAGGCCACCTTGATTCAGTCTTACGTTGCAAAATTTGATTTTTTTTTTTTTTTTTACATTGGATAAAAGTAGAGACTCAGAGCTACAACTGCAGTTAAGGAACAATGGGAAAGTAATTCTGTTTTGAAAGTTGATACATTTGTAACTCCACTTTTGGAGAAATGTGCTAAACAGATTGACTAAGGTAGTGTAGGAAACAACCAAAGATTTCAAGACTAAAAGTGGTGAAAGTAGTAGCCTACAATAAGGGAAAAACTCCAGGTAAAAATACCCTTTATCTAGTCCTTGGCCTGTATCCTAATATGACTTTGGTGCAGGTCATGTTGTTCTCCACATTACCGTCTCTGGTAAACGCACACTATATCAAATAAAATCAACTTTTATTTGTCACATGCACAGGATGGCTGGTAGAGCACGGCGCTTGTAACGCCAAGGTAGTGGGTTCGATCCCCGGGACCACCCATACACAAAAAAATATATATATGTATGCACGCATGACTGTAAGTCGCTTTGGATAAAAGCATCTTCTAAATGGCATATTATTATTACATTATATTATACAGAAGGTGTAAACGGTTCAGTGAAATGGTTACTTGCACATTTGCATAGTAGCAATGTCAAAAATCTAAACTTTTCCCCACTGATCTGTCGATTGCGCCTGTGGGGGTGTGTGGAGGAGTGGGGTGACATGGGAGAACTGGGAATGTGATCAATTGCAGGGGCTTGATGGCACAAGCGGGGAGCCCAGCCAACAGTGAGTTGCAGTAGTCCAGACAGAAGATGACAAGTGCCAAGGATTAGGACATGCGCCGCTTCCTGTGTGAGATAGGGTCATACTCTATGGATGTTGTAGAGCATGAACCTGCAGGAGCAATTCACTGCTTTGATGTTTGCAGAGATTGACAGGGTGTTGTCCAGGGTCACGCCAAGGTTCTTGGAGTGGGCAGGCCTTCCCCGGGAAGGAAGAGGAGCTCCGTCTTGTCGAGATTGAGCTTGAGGTGGTGGGCCGACATCCAACCTGAGATATCTGTCAGGTACGCAGAGGTGCATGTTGCCACCTGGGTGTTAGAAGGGGAGAAGGAGAAAAGTAGTTAAGTGTCATCCGCATAGCAATGAAAGGAGATACCATGTGAGGTTATGACAGAGCCAAGTGACTTGGTGTATAGAGAGAAGAGGAGAGGGCCTAGAACCAAGCCCTGGGGGACACCAGTAGTGAGAGCATGTGGTGCAGACACAGATCCTCTCCACATCACCTGGTAGGATGCAATCCAACAGTGTGCAGAGCTTGAGACACCCAGATCTGAGAGGGTGGAGAGGAGGATCTGATGGTTCAAGGTGTCGAAGACAGCGGATAGATCGAGGAGGATGGGAACAGAGAAGAGAGAGTCAGCTTTGGCAGTGCAGAGAACCTCCGTGACACAGAGGAGAGCAGTCTTGTTTGAGTGTCCTGCCTGACTGGTTAGGGTCATGAAGATCGTTCTGAGAGAGATATTGAGAGAGTTGATCAGAGGCAGCATGCTCAAGTGTTTTGGAAAGAAAAGAAAGAAGGGATACTGCTCTGTAGTTTTTGACGTCAGAGGGTTTGAGTTTGGTTTCTTGAGGAGGGAAGCGACTCTGGCCATTTTAAAGTCAGAGGGGATGCAGCCAGTGGTCAGGGATAAGTTGATGAAGTGAAGGAATGGGAGAAGTTCTCCAGAGATGGTCTGGAGAAGGGAGGAGGGCAGGTTGTCGTGGGGCCGGACATCACTAGTCACAGGATTTCATCGGGAGAAAGAGGGGAGAAAGAGGTTAAGACGTAGGGTAGTTCTGTGTGAGTGGGACCAGTGGACTCAATAGGCTGAGTGAATGAGGAGTGGATGTTGTCAACCTTCTTTTCAAAGTGGTTGACAAAGTCGTCCACAGAGAGGGAGGAGGTAGGGGGAAAGGGTGGATGATTAAGGAGGGAGGAGAAGGTGTAAAATAGTTTCCTAGGGTTAGAGGCAGAAGCTTAACATGTAGAGTGATAGAATAGGAAGAGAAGGTAGAGAGGAGGGTGTGAAAGTATGTTAGGTCCTCCGGAAGTTTAGTTTTCCTCCAGCAGCCCTGTTCTGTAAGCTCACAATGAGTCACTCAGCCACGGAGCAGGAGGGGAGGGCTGAGCTGGCCGGGAGGAAAGGGGAGAGTGAGAGTCATAGGATGCGGAAAGGGAGGAGAGTAGGGTCGAAGAGGCAGAGTCAGGAGTAGGGCTGTTGCGGTGACCATATTACCGACACACCGGCAGTCATGAGTCATGAAGGCAGTAAAATTTCCCATGACTGTTGAGTCACTGTAAACTCATTTTATGCACACTGGACATGCTTTGGTAATACCCAACTTGCTAATGACCATCAGGTCCTAATGACCTGGTACTCAGGGCTCTATTGTCCCTCTAACCACTCTGACATCAATGCAAATGCAATCTAAAATCACATCAAACACATACACTATATATACAAATGTATGTGGACACCCTTTCAAATTAGTGGATTTGGCTATTTCAGCTACACCCATTGCTGACAGGTGTATAAAATCGAGCACACAGCCATGCAATCCTTATAGAAGAGCTCAGTGACTTTCAACGTGTCACCATCATAGGATGCCACCTTTCCAACAAGTCAGTTCATCAAATTTCTGCCCTGCTAGAGCTTCCCCAGTCAGCTGTAAGTGCTGTTATTGTGAAGTGAAGACGTATAAGAGTGGTAGGCCACACAAGCTCACAGAATGGGACCACCGAGTGCTGAAGCGGGTAGCGCGTAGAAATAGTCTGTCCTCGGTTGCAACACTCAATACCGAGTTCCTCTGGAAGCAACGTCAACACAATAACTATTCGTCGGGAGCATCGTGATTTGGGTTTCCATGGCCGAGCAGCCGCACATAAGTCTAAGATCACCATGCACAATGCCAAGCGTCAGCTGGAGTGGTGTAACTCTGGAGCAGTGGAAGCATGTTCTCTTTAGTGAGGAATCACGCTTCACCATCTGGCAGTCCGATGGTTGAATGTGGGTTTGACGGATGCCAGGAGAACCAGCCCCAATGCATAATGCCAACTGTAATGTTTGGTGGAGGAGGAATAATGGTCTGGGGCTGTTTTTCATTATTCGGGCTAGGCCCCTTAGTTCCAGTGAAGGGAAATCTTAACACTACAGAATAAAATGACATTATAGACGATTCCGTGCTTCCAGATTTTTGGCATCAGTTTGGTGAAGGCCCTTTCCAGTTTCAGCATGACAATGCCCCGGTGCTCAAAGGGAGGTCCAAACAGAAATGGTTTGTTGAGATCGGTGTGGAAGAACTTGACTGGCCTGCACACAATACCCCAAAATGACAAACCAAAAACGATTTATTTTGCTAATTAATAAAAAAAATAAAACTGAAATATAACATTTACATAAGTATTCAGACCCTTTACTCAGTACTTTGTTGAAGCACCTTTGGCAGTGATTACAGCCTCGAGTCTTCTTGGGTATGACACTACAAGCTTGGCACACCTGGATTTGGGGGGTTTCTCCCATTCTTCTTTGCAGATCCTCTCAAGCTTTGTCAGGTTGGATAGGGAGCGTCGCTGCACAGCTATTTTCAGGTCTCTTCAGAGATGTTCGATCGGGTTCAAGTCCAGGCTCTGGCTGGGCCACTCAAGGATATTCAGAAGCTTGTCCCGAAGCCACTCCTGCGTTGTCTTGGCTGTGTGCTCAGGGTCGTTGTCCCGCTGGAAGGTGAACCTTCACCCCAGTCTGAGGTCCTGAGCACTCTGGATCAGGTTTTCATCAAGGATCTCTCTATACTTTGTTCTGCTCATCTTTCCCTTGATTCTGACCAGTCTCCCAGTCCCTGCCGCTGAAAAACCTCCCCACAGCATGATGCTGCCACCACCATGCTTCACCGTAGGGATGGGACCAGGTTTACTCTAGAAGTGACACTTGGCATTCAGGCCAAAGAGTTCAATCTTGCTTTCATCAGACCAGAGAATCTTGTTTCTCATGGTCTGAGTCTTTAAGTGCCTTTTGGCAAACTCCAAGCGGGCTGTCATGTGACTTTTACTGAGGAGTGGCTTCAGTCTGGCCACTCTACCATAAAGGCCTGATTGGTGGAGCGCTGCAGAGATGCTTGTCCTTCTGGATGGTTCTCCCATCTCCACAGAATAACTCTGGAGCTCTGTCAGAGTGACCATCGTCTTCTTGGTCACCTGCCTGACCAAGGCCCTTCTCCCCGATTGCTCAGTTTGGCCGGGCGGCCAGCTCTAGGAAGAGTCTTGGTGGTTCCAAACTTCTTCCATTTAATAATGATGGAGGCCACTGTGTTCTTGGGGACCTTCAATGCTGCAGACATTGGTACTCTTCCCCAGATCTGTGCCTCTACACAATCCTGTCTCGGAGCTCTACGGACAATTCCTTCGACGTCATGGCTTAGTTTTTGCTCTGACATGCACTGTCAAATGTGGGACCTTATATAAACAGTTGTGCCTTTCCAAATCATGTCCAATCAATTGAATTTACCACAGGTGGACACCAATCAAGTTGTAGAAACATTGTAAAGATGATCAATGAGCTCAATTTCGAGTCTCATAGCAAAGGGTCTGAATACTTATGTAAATTAAGGTATTAAGGTATATCATAATGTTTCTTTAGATCTGACTAAAATAAATATTTATTGTGATGGTGTATATTAAATTGATTTATTAGACTATTTTAAATGTAGATGTTCCAAAGGCGCTCATCAGCGGCTTGTGTGCTTGGAGGCCTGGAGATGCTAAATGTGTTTATGTTAATTAACAGTCAGTACCATGAGACCGGCAGTATTTTGCATCACAATAACCAGCTGACAAAATGTCATGACCGCCACAGCCCTAATCAGGAGACAGGAGGGAGAAGGATTTAGCAGAATGGAGAGAGGATAGGATAGAAGAGGAGAGAGTAGTGGGGAAAATAGAGGATTGCGATGGTGCATTACCATCTGGATAGGGGTTGAGTGGGTAGGGTTGGAGGAGAGGGAGACAGAAAAGGAAACAAAGTAGTGATCAGAGACCTGGAGGGGGGTAGCAGTGAGATTAGTAGGCAAACAGCCTCTAGTAAAGATGTCAAGTGCATTGCCTGCCTTGTGAGTGGGAGGGGACTGGGAAAGGGTGAGGTCAAAAGAGGCAAGGAGTGGAAAGAATTAGGTAGAAAGAAATTAATCGCAGGCAGACATTAGGAGGTTGAAGTTACCCAGTACAATGAGTGGTGAGCCATCGTCAGGAAATGAGCTTATTAAGGTGTCAAGCTCAGTGAGGAACTCTCTAAGGGCACCTGGTGGGTGATAGATGACAACACCATTACGCTTAAGTGGACAAATGACAGTGACAGCATGGAATTCAATTGAGGAGATGGACAGGTGAGTGAGGGAGAAAAGAGAAAATCTCCACTTAGGAGAAATGAGTAGCCCTGTGCCACCACTGAACGATCAGATTCTCTCAGACTGTGAGAGAACACGTAATCAGATAAAAAGTGAGCAGCTGGAGTAGCAGTGTTCTCTGGGGTGATCCATGTCTCCGTCAGGGCCAAAAAGCCTAGGGATGGAAGGGCAGCATAGACTGAGTTGAACTTGTCGATCTTTACCGCAGATCAGCATTTCCAAATGCTGCCGGAGACCAGGAATTTCACATGGGTTGTGCGTGCAGGGTGCATTACATTAAAAGGGTTGCAGCCAAAGGGGCGTCTGTAACACTTACAAGGAAAGGAGCGAACAGGTATAGAAAACATACACATACCTTTCCTATGGTTCTATAAAAAATGGTTCTATATTGCTTCCAAAAAGGGTTCTGCTATGGTTACAAGCCTTTTTGGGGCTATGTAGAACCTTTGGTTCCTTCCCCAGGCGTCATCACCTTACTGATTACCTCCCCTATATATGTCACCCCCTTTGGTTCCTTCCCCAGGCGTCATCACCTTGCTGATTACCTCCCCTATATATGACACTCCCTTTGGTTCCTTCCCCAGGCGTCATCACCTTCCTGATTACCTCCCCTATATATGTCACCTCCTTTGGTTCCTTCCCCAGGCGTCATCACCTTCCTGATTACCTCCCCTATATATGTCACTCCCTTTGGTTCCTTCCCCAGGCGTCATCACCTTGCTGATTACCTCCCCTATATATGTCACTCCCTTTGGTTCCTTCCCCAGGCGTCATCACCTTCCTGATTACCTCCCCTGTCTATGTCACTCCCTTTGGTTCCTTCCCCAGGCGTCATCACCTTCCTGATTACCTCCCCTGTCTATGTCACTCCCTTTGGTTCCTTCCCCAGGCGTCATCACCTTCCTGATTACCTCCCCTATATATGTAACTCCCTTTGGTTCCTTCCCCAGGCGTCATCACCTTGCTGATTACCTCCCCTATATATGTCACTCCCTTTGGTTCCTTCCCCAGGCGTTATTGACTCTGTGTTTGTGTTTCATGTCTGTAAGCGACTTGTGTTTCTTGTTTTGTTCCTTGTATTATTAAATTCAGTCCCTGTACTTGTTTCCCGACTCCTAGCGTACACGTGACAGATGTTGTAAGTTATAGACAGGGCTGACCGTAGATTGTGAATAGAAATGTTAACAACATGTTGGGAACCTCCTATTCCCTTTCAGTTTCATTCTTGTAACAAAATGGAGGCACAACAAAAGAAGAAGAGTCTAGTTTGAAGACAGGACACACGTTTTTTAACACCCCTGTTTGTGTGACTGAAGAGATAACATCTGAGCTGGATTAGCAAAGCACATTACTCAGGTCCCAGGAAATCTCCTTTAAATAGAATTGTTGAGAACGTCATGACTTGTCCAGACAGACCTCTCCCTGACCTGGCCTACAGACAGACCTCTCCCTGATCTGGCCTACAGACAGACCTCTCCCTGACCTGGCCTACAGACAGACCTCTCCCTGACCTGGCCTACTTTCTGCATAAACGAGTTCATACAATTACCATTCATCATCATCATAATTACATTTCCACAGGCTACTGCATTGTAAAATAGGGTGCTGGTCTTGCCCTTGGATTGGATTGGGAAGACAATACATATTCCAGCAATAGAAAGCAACTAGAATGCTTTGAAAGTGAAAAATGAAATGAGCACATACTGTAAAAACTACACTGAGCAAAAAGATAAAAGCAACACGTAAAGTGTTGTTCCCATGTTTCATGATCTGAAATAAAAAGACCCCAGACATTTTCCATACACACAAAAACGTATTTCTCTCAAATGTTGTGTACAAATTTGTTTACATCCCTATTAGTGAGCATTTCTCCTTTGCCAATATAATCCATACACCTGAAAGGTGTGGCATATCAAGAAGCTGATTAAACTGCATGATCATTACACAGGTGCACCTTGTGCTGGTTACAATAAAACACCACTCTAAAATGTGCAGTCTTGTCACACAACACAATGTCACAGATGTCACAAGTTTTGAGGGAGCTTGCAATTGGCATGCTGAGTGCAGGAATGTCCACCAGAGCTGTTGCCAGATAATTGAATATTAATTTCTCTACCATAAGCGTCCAACAGGCATCACAACTGCAAACAACGTGTATGGCATTGTGTGGGTGAGCGGTTTGTGTCAAGGCTGGGCGTAGGTGTGGTGTGGAATCAAATGCAGGATGCAGAATGCAAGTCCAAAACCACTTTAATAAAGTCCACAGAATGAACGGCTACAAACAGAGCCGGAGGCACAAGGAAAAATAACGCACTCAGCGTAAAAAATACAACAAACGCACAACAGTGCAAACTCTCTATAAAGAATAGAGCACAAACTGACTGGCAATACCTGCTGACATGGAACAACTACACACAACCACAAGACAGAAACAACGAGAACTTAAAGGACACATAATCAAGACAAAATGAGGAACAGGTGTACCAAAACAGACCAAACCAAACAAACACAGAAACAACAAACGGTGGCAGCTAGTACTCCGGGGACGAGGACCGCCGAAGCCTGCCCGAACAAGGAGAAGGAGCAGCCTCGGCAGAAACCGTGACAGTGCCCCCCCTTGACGGCCTCGGGGACGACCAGGAGGACGCGGAGCAGGGCGCGTGGGATGACCACGATGGAACTCAGTCAAAAGGGACGGGTCTAAGATGTCTCTCCTCGGCACCCAGCACCGCTCCTCCGGACCGTACCCCTCCCACTCCACGAGATATTGGAGACCTCCCATTCGGCATCTCGAATCCAGGATGGACCGAACTGTGTACGCCGGAGCCCCCTCGATGTCCAGCGGGGGCGGAGGAGTCTCTGCTATCTCACAGTCCTGGAGTGGACCAGCTACCACCGGCCTGAGGAGAGACACATGGAACGAGGGGTTAATATTCTTATAATCAATAGGAAGTTGTAATCTGTAACACACCTCGTTCAACCTCCTCAGGACTTTAAAAGGCCCCACAAACCGCCGACCCAGCTTCCGGCAGGGCAGGCGGAGGGGCAGGTTTCTGGTCGAGAGCCAGACTCGATCTCCCGGTGCGTACACCGGTCCCTCACTGCGGTGGAGATCGGCGCTCGTCTTGTGTCGACGGATGGCCCGCTGCAGATGTACGTGAGCAGCGTTCCACGTCTCCTCCAAGCGCCGCACCCACTCATCCACCGCAGGGGCCTCGATCTGGCTCTGATGCCAGGGTGCCAGATCCGGCTGGACCCTAATACACATTGGAAAGGAGTGAGTCTGGTGGAGGAGTGGCGAAGAGAGTTCTGGGCCATCTCGGCCCAGGGAACATACCTCGCCCACTCCTCCGGCTGGCCCTGGCAATACGACCTCAGAAACCTACCCACATCCTGGTTTACCCGTTCAACCTGCCCATTGCTCTCCGGATGGTAGCCCGAGGTAAGGCTCACCGAGACCCCCAAGCGCTCCATGAACGCTCTCCAGACTCGAGAGGTAAACTGGGGGCCTCGATCAGACACTATATCCTCGGGTACCCCGTAATGCCGGAAGACGTGAGTGAATAGTGCCTCAGCGATCTGTAGGGCAGTGGGGAGACCCGGCATGGGAAGGAGACGACAGGCCTTCGAGAACCGATCCACAACGACCAGGATGGTGGTATTTCCCTGGGAGGGGGGAAGGTCAGTAACGAAATCCACCGAAAGGTGAGACCAGGGTCATTGTGGAACGGGAAGGGGCTGTAGCTTACCCCGGGGCAGGTGTCTGGGTGCCTTACACTGGGCACACACCGAGCAGGAGGAAACATAAACCCTCACATCCCTGGCTAACGTTGGCCACCAGTACTTAGTGCTAAGGCAGTGCACCGTCCGGCCAATCCCTGGATGTCCAGAGGAGGGTGACGTGTGAGCCCAATATATAAGTCGATCCCGAACCTCGAGCGGAACGTACTTCCGACCCACAGGACACTGTGGAGGGCTAGGATCGGTACGCAACGCCCGCTCGATTTCGGAATCGACCTCCCACACTCCTAGCTGCCCGGATGTACTCCAGGTTTCGGTGGTCAGTCAAAATGAGGAAAGGGTGTTGAGCCCCCTCAAGCCAATGCCTCCACACCTTTAGGGCTTGGACCACAGCTAGCAGCTCCCTGTCCCCCACGTCATAATTTCGCTCCGCCGGACTGAGCTTTTTTGAGTAAAAAGCACAGGGGCGGAGTTTCAGTGGCGTGCCAGACCGTTGCGAGAGCACGGCCCCTATACCGGCTTCTGACGCGTCTACCTCGACCTGGAATGGTAGCGCGGGATCCGGATGCGCCAGCACCGGCGCCGAGGTAAACAGGTCCTTCAGTCTCCCAAAAGCCCTATCAGCCTCAGCAGACCACTGCAAGGGCACCGGACCTCCCTTTAGTAGAGACGTTATGGGAGCTGCCACCTGTCCAAAACCCCGGATAAACCTCCTGTAGTAATTCGCAAAGCCCAAGAACCGCTGCACCTCTTTAACAGTGGTTGGAGTTTGCCAATTACGCACGGCCGACACACGGTCAACCTCCATCTTCACCCCTGACGCAGACAACTGATAACCCAAAAAGGAGACAGACTCCTGGAAAAACAGACATTTCTCTGCCTTGACATACAGATCATGCTCCAACAATCTCCTCAATACTCGGCGCACCAGGGCTACATGCTCGGCTCGGGTAGAAGAATACACTAGAATGTCGTCAATGTACACGACCACTCCTTGCCCCTGCATATCCCGGAAGATCTCATCTACGAAGGATTGGAAGACTGAAGGAGCATTCATTAACCCGTATGGCATGACGAGATACTCGTAATGACCCGAGGTGGTACTAAATGCTGTCTTCCATTCGTCTCCCTCCCTAATACGCACCAAGTTGTATGCGCTCCTGAGGTCCAATTTTGTGAAGAACCGCGCCCCGTGTAAAGACTCCGTCATAGTCGCAATCAGAGGGAGTGGATAACTGTATTTCACAGTAATCTGATTGAGACTGTGGTAATCAATACACGGGCGCAAACCTCCATCCTTTTTCTTCACAAAAAAGAAACTCGAGGATGCAGGGGAAGTGGAGGGCCGTATGTATCCCTGTCTCAAAGACTCGGCTATGTAAGTCTCCATAGCTCTCTTCTCCTCTTGAGACAAAGGATACACATGGCTCCGCGGAAGCGCAGCTCCTACCTGGAGGTCTATCGCACAATCCCCCTGTCTATGTGGTGGCAATTGCGTCGCCTTCGCCTTACTAAACACAAGTGCTAAATCCTCATACTCGGGGGGAATGTGCAATGCGGGCATTTGGTTTGGACTTTCCACCGAGGTCGCCCCTACGGAAACGCCCAGACATCGCCCTACACACTGGGCAGACCACTCCTTGAGAGCCCTCTGTTGCCACGAAATAGAGGGATTATGAGTAATCAACCAGGGAAGCCCCAGCACAACCGGATACGCAGGAGAGTCTATAAGATATAGCTGAATAGTCTCCTCATGACCCTCCTGCGTCCCCATCCTAAGTGGAGCTGTGACCTCCCTAATCAACCCCGATCCCATCGGACGGCTATCTAGAGCATGTACAGGGAAAGGATTACTGACAGGAAGGAGGGGAATCCCTAACTCTGCACAAAATCTCCGATCTATAAAATTCCCAGCTGCGCCTGAATCTACTAGCGCCTTATGCTGGGAACGAGGTGCAACCTGTGGGAAGCAAACAGGTATGGTTAGGTGCACAACAGAGAGCTCTGGGTAAGTGGGGCGCCTACTCACCTGGAAGGACTCCCCAGTGCGTGGCCTGCCGTCTCTTCCCCTAGGAGACCCCCCCCAGCACCTGGCCGCAGTGTGTCCTCCACGGCCACAGTAGGTACAGGGGTTGGTCCCCCTGGGGCTCCTTCTCCTCTCCTCTCTAGCGCCAGCACCCCCGAGCTCCATAGGACTAGGCTCGGAGGTGCTGGAGGGTGGAATGGACGACCCCCACTCAGGACGTCCGCGGGTAGCCAACAGGGTGTCTAGGCGAATGGCCATGTCTACCAACTGGTCAAACGTGAGGGTGGTGTCCCTGCAAATCACGACGGACGTCCTCCCGTAGGCTGCAGCGGAAGTGGTCTATGAGGGCCCGCTCATTCCACCCTGCGTCTGCCGCTAGAGTCCGGAACTCCAGTGCAAACTCCTGGGCGCTCCTCCTCCCCTGTTGGAGGTAGAATAGACGTTCTCCCGCCGCCTTCCCTTCAGGTGGATGGTCGAATACAGCCCTGAAGCGACGGGAGAACTCCGCATAGGTGATCGTCGCGGGGTCTATTCTCCTCCATTCGGCATTGGCCCACTCCAACGCCTTGCCGGTGAGACAGGAGATGAGGGCGGAAACGCTCTCGTGTCCCGAGGGCACCGGGTGTACGGTGGCGAGGTAGAGTTCTACTTGTAGGAGGAAACCTTGACACCCGGCAGCGGTACCATCATACGCCCTCGGGAGCGAGAGCCGAATCCCACTGGGTTCTGGAGCGTGGACTAAGGGACTGACCGGTGCTGGTGGTACTGTAGGAGGAGGCGTGGGTGCCCAACTGGTCTCCAGGCGATGCAGGGTATTCATTACTCCCTGTAGAGCGTTGGTGATCTGGGCTATCCTGTCATCCTGTCCGCGGACGCGCTCCTCCCATGACTCGGTCGCTGCTGCTGCTCCTGCTGATTCCATGAATGGTGTGTAGTTCTGTCAAGGCCGGGCGTAGGTGTGGTGTGGAATCAAATGCAGGATGCAGAATGCAAGTCCAAAATCACTTTAATAAAGTCCACAGAATGAACGGCTACAAACAGAGCCGGAGGCACAAGGAAAAATAACGCACTCAGCGTAAAAAATACAACAAACGCACAACAGTGCGAACTCTCTATAAAGAATAGAGCACAAACTGACTGGCAATACCTGCTGACATGGAACAACTACACACAACCACAAGACAGAAACAACGAGAACTTAAAGGACACATAATCAAGACAAAATGAGGAACAGGTGTACCAAAACAGACCAAACCAAACAAACACAGAAACAACGAACGGTGGCAGCTAGTACTCCGGGGACGACGACCGCCGAAGCCTGCCCGAACAAGGAGAAGGAGCAGCCTCGGCAGAAACCGTGACAGTTTGCTGATGTCAACGTTGTGAACAGAGTGCCCCATGGTGGCGGTGGGGTTATGGTATGGGCAGGTATAAGCTATGGAAAACGAACACAATTGCATTTTATCGATGGTATTTTGAATGCACAGAGACACCGTGACGATATCCTGATGCACATTGTCGTGCCATTCATCCACTGCCATCACCTCATGTTTCAGCATGATAATGCACAGCCCCATGTCGCAATGATCTGTACACAATTCCTGGAAGCTGAAAATGTCCCAGTTCTTCCATAGCCAGACATGTCACCCATTGAGCATGTTTGGGATGCTCTGGATCGACGTGTGCGACAGCGTGTTCCAGTTCCCGCCAATATCCAGCAACTTCACAAAGCCATTGAAGAGGAGTGGGACAACATTTCACAGGCCACAATCAACAGCCTGATCAACTCTATGCGAAGGAGATGTGTCGCGCTGCATAAGGCAAATGGTTGTCACACAAGATACTGACTGGTTTTCTGATCCACTTTTTTTTTTTAAGGTATCTGTGATCAACAGATCCATATCTGTATTCCCAGTCTTGTGTAATCCATAGATTAGGGCCTAATTACTTTTTATTTATTAGTCATTTAGCAGACGCTCTTATCCAGAGCGACTTACAGTTAGTGAATACATATATATATATATTTTTTTTAATTATACTGGCCCCCCGTGGGAATCGAACCCACAACCCTGGCGTTGCAAACGCCATGCTCTATCAACTGAGCTACATCCCTGCCGGCCATTCCCTCCCCTACCCTGGGCCAATTGTGCGCCGCCCATGAGTCTCCCGGTCGCGGCCGGCTGCGACAGAGCCAGGATCTCTAGTGGCACAGTTAGCACTGCGATGCAGTGCCTTAGACCACTGCGCCACTCAGGAGTTTTTCAATTGACTGGTTTCCTTATATGATCTGTAACTCAGTAAAATGCTTGAAATTGTTGCATGTTGTGTTTATATTTTTGTTCAGTGTAGATCCGGAGATAGATAGAAAATGAAAGGAACATATACAGTTTGATACTGCAGAGGCGCAGTCCTCCCCCCACTCCCACTCTCACTCACACAGGGATAGTGGAAAATGCCACTGACATTCCGTCTCTAATTTGACAGGTATTTTTTTCTCTCTCTCTTCAATTGTATTATTATTTTTAATCGTAATGTTTCTTCTGGCTGTTATGTTAATGTCTGGAAATACACTGCGGCGCCCACAGATCTGTCTGAGTTGTTAGCGTGGTCTTTGATTGAAGGGAGTCTTGCTGCTCAGCCTTGACGTGGTTAAGACCGCGGTGGCGGTGCCATTCCTTCCAGGAATATCTCAAATGAATCAGGTGTGATAGCCCTGTGGAAAAATTGTCCTCTCGCCATATTCACTTTCTTTCCACTAAACATTCTTTTAAACAGGGGAAAGGGAAATTAACTTTTTTGCACCTTTGTCATAGACTAGAACACTTCTCCTTGGTTGTCTGAAATACAGAAATATCTCAGTACAGGACCCATTCTCTCTCTCTCCCTCCCCTCCCAGAGGACCTGAGCCCTAGGACCATGCCTCAGGACTACCTGGCCTGATGACTCCTTGCTGTCCCCAGTCCACCTGGTCGTGCTGCTGCTCCAGTTTCCACTCTGCTGCCTGCGGCTATGGAACCCTGACCTGTTCACCGGACGTGCTACCTGCTGTTTTCAACTCTCTCTCTACCGCACCTGCTATTTTAAACCTCTAAATGCCCGGCTATGAAAAGCCAAGTGACATTTACTCCTGATGTACTGACCCGTTGCAACCTCTACAACCACTGTGATTATTATTTGACCCTGCTGGTCATCTATGAACATTTGAACATCTTGGAGAAAAATCTGGCCTTAATGGCCATGTACTGTTATAATCTCCACCCGGCACAGCCAGAAGGGGACTGGCCACCCCTCAGAGCCATCTTGGAGAAAAATCTTCTGCTGATAAATATTTTTTGGGTGAGAGCAGACAAAAAACATTTTCCACACCATGTTATGATGTTTGTTACTTCTTTTTCAGGCAACAACAGAACGGGGCCATCTACGTACTCACCTCTGTGGTGCTAACAGCATCACCTCTTCCCTCCCTCCTCCCCTCCCTCCCTCTTCCTCTGCCTCCCTCTTCCCCTGCCTCCCTCCCTCTTCCTCTGCCTCCCTCTTCCCCTGCCTCCCTCCCTCCTCCCCTCCTCCCCTCCCTCCCTCTTCCCCTGCCTCACTCCCTCCTCCCTCCCTCTTCCCCTGCCTCCCTCCCTCCTCCCCTCCCTCCCTCTTCCCCTGCCTCCCTGCCTCCTCCCTCCCTCTTCCCCTGCCTCCTCCCTCCTCCCTCCCTCCCTCTTCCCCTGCCTCCCTCCCTCCTCCCTCCCTCCCTCTTCCCTGCCTCCCTCCCTCCCCCCTCCCTCCCTCTTCCTCTGCCTCCCTCTTCCCCTGCCTCCCTCCCTCCTCCCCTCCCTCCCTCTTCCCCTGCCTCCCTCCCTCCTCCCTCCCTCTCCCCTGCCTCCCTCCCTCCTCCCCTCCTCCCTCTTCCCCTGCCTCCTCCCTCCTCCCCTCCATCCCTCTTCCCCTGCCTCACTCCCTCCTCCCACCCACCTCAGTGGTGCTAACAGCTTCCAACAACACTCTTGAATAATTGTTAGCGGTCAGTACAGCAGGCCAGAGATCCAAACGGGAAAAATAAATGGGAGAAATTATTCCGATCAAGCGAGATGTGTGGATGAAAGGGAAAAAATCGGAGAGGATCGAGACATGAAAGGGGAGGCTGAAAAATGCACCCTTGAAGGCAGGAGTCAGAAACAGGACAGGGAGAGACGCACACCAGAGTTCTGGCAGGACACTAGAATAATCTTTATCACAGTTCTCCTGGTGACTGGTGTCAGCTGTGAGGGATTGTTAGTGTGTAAGTAAGAGACAGAAGTCTTTGCATGCAGACCAGACAGACCTTGAGGTCTGAGCAGAAAGCACAGGGGTCATACAGAGGTCCTAGGTTGCATCTGAAACGGCACCCTATTCCCTATGTAGTGCACTGCTTTTGACCAGAGCCCTATGTGTCATGGTCAAAAGTAGTGCACTACATAGGGAATAGGGTTGCCATAGAGGAAAAGTAAATGGCATGTGATTTTTTGGAAGATGAGAAAACTCTTCCACTCTGCCATAGTTTTTAATCGTTCTGCCAGTGGTATCACTTTGGGCAAATTAGCTGCATTTCCTCATTTATTATTATGAAGGATTGGGTAGTGTCAGCACAGTGCCTCAGCGCACATGACCGCTCATCACGTTGCTGTGAGGTAAATAGATTCAAATGGATTCTATCAGTTCTGAGGTTGGGTTGCCACGGAGACAAGGTTAATCAAAGGCCCCCGTCGCAGACTCCCAGTTGAAGGTCCTACGTCCCAAGTGACAACCTAATCCCTATTTAGTGCAGTGCTTTTGACCATGACCCATATGGACTCTGATCAAATGTAGTGCACAATATATACGGAATAGGGTTTCATTTAGGACCAGAGTATGTGAGCGGAGCTGGAGCTGAGTGAGGAGTAGAGCATGCCCAATTTGACTGAAGCGAGGAGCGAGTTTCCCAAAGGCTGGAGCGTCGGCCTTCTCACCTGCTCCAATTTCACTCCAGTAGCGCTCACTTCACGAGCATGCATTTGTAGTCTACTTGTGTGCTGCTATAGCCCCTTGCTTTAGCTACTGTCATCTAGTATGCTAAGTATTTAAATCAGGGGCGCAACTTTGGTTTTAGAAGTGGGGGGGTGGGGGGGGGACATATATATATATCTTTTTTATCCAGTCGGATAAACACTCCAAACAAACTACCCGACCGCTCGGAGGTGTCCGCATGTTCCTAAAGCGCACCGTTGCCTCGTTTTGTGTCACATTCCAATGATACAACTGTCCCCGTCCCCAGTGAAAGTTGCGCCCCTGGTTTTAATACAGAAACTGTTAAAACACACAGGTGAAAAATCAAGGTGACTTACAAAGATGAGGACCAAGAGCAAGAGAGGGAGTGTGGTGATGTAGTGTCCACAACTAATTAATCATTGTGGAATCTGAAAAGACACATATCCAGACAGCATAATTGTGCACTTACTATGTGCACATGCAAACAGAAAGGAAGGAGGTGGGTAGCTAGCTAAGTGCATCATTGTAGCAAAGTATTTATAAACTAAAAATCAGATCTCTAAAGTTTTGTTCATTTTCGTTCTATTAGGCCTATAACCAATAGGCCATCATTGATTTTGGCCCAATAGCCCTGGCATATTACCTCTTTAAAGGAGCTTCCCATTTGATAGGGTTATTTTACCTAAAATCCTTTAGGCCTACCTACAGAAAATTTAAAAAACAACTACACATCCCAGCCCAGCCTGGCAAGAGTGGCCCGAAGGGTGTTTAGCGTCCCCAGTGGCTCTGCGAGCGCTGTGAGGTATTCCCCGCTGCTGGCCTGCTCTCCAGGCACCATAGCATGAACCTGAAGCCACAGACTCTGGCCAAACTCATGTTTCTAAAAATGAATTCAAAGGCACTGCAGACTGAGCCTAAGAAGGCATTTTTTGTTTAATTTGTATTTAATTCTAAGTAAGTCACAGCCTGTATGTGCAATTTATAGACTATAATGATTTAATTCCACAAAATGTTGTTTAAATGCTGAATGCTAAATGTTCCTGCCAGCCTAGTGTTTCCCACTCGCAAATGCTTCACAATGTATTTCTATGTAGGCTATAGCCTTAAAATGATTGAAATAATATAGCATAAATAATTACTTTTCGTTCCTTTTTAGGCTCCCTGTCTGGCTCCTGACCTATTCAGAGTGTTTATATTCTGTTTAATACGACATGTAGCCTGTTTGAAATGATGAGCGCTTCTTACAGTCACCCTTTCCTGTTGTTTATTAAAATACTTTTCATTCAAATCATATGGTTTGGTTTCAATACTTCAAAACAAAATGGTAGGTCCAGGTAATCACAAAAAATAGATGGGTGTTGGTTAAATTGTGATTTTAATGAATGGAGCGAATCTGGAGCAGTTTTTAGCAGAGCGGTTGGAAAGAAGTGGAGCGCCAGAGCGGCTCCATTAGCGATGAGCGGGATTTCCGACCGCTCAACCGACCGCTCACTTGCTCTGTTTGGGAAGCAGCCCTACTTCCTGACAGGAGCACTCTGCTCAACCCCAGAGCCTGTCAACAGTTTCACTGGGGTTGCACGATACCGCGATGAATGGGACGTGTCATTCGTGCAGATCCACTGAGCATCTTATTTACTTTGTATACAGGACATGAGAGGAGAAGAGGAGGAGGGGATGAGAAGGAGAGGAGGAGAGGAGGAGAGGAGAGGAGGAGGAGAGGAGTAGTGGAGGGGAGGAGAGGAGGAGGGAATGAGAAGGAGAAGAGGAGAGGAGGAGAGGAGAAAGGAGGAGAGGAGTAGTGGAGGGGAGGAGAGGAGGAGAGGAGGAGGGGATGAGAAGGAGAAGAGGAGAGGAGGAGAGGAGGAGGAGGAGAGGAGTGGAGGGGAGGAGAGGAGGAGAGGAGGAGAGGAGGAGGAGAGGAGGAGGGAGGGAGGAGGAGGAGAGAGGAGTAGTGGAGAGAAGGAGAGGAGGAGGAAGGAGAGGAGAGGAGAGGAGAGGAGAGGAGGGAGAGAGGAGAGGAGAGGAGAGGAGAGGAGAGGAGAGGAGAGGAGAGGAGAGGAGAGGAGAGGAGAGGAGAGGAGGAAGGAGGAGAGGAGGAGGGGAGGAGGTGAGGGAAGAATAGGAGAGGAGGAGAAGAGGAAAGGAGGAGAAGGAGAGGAGAAGAGGAGTTGAGGAGGAGGAGAGGATGTGAGGAGGAGAGGAGGGTAGGGTAGGACGAGAAGAGGAGAGAAAGAGAGGAGGAGAGGAGTAGAGGAATATTAGAGAAGGAGAGGAAGAGAGGAGGGGGAGACGAGGAGGAGGAGGAGAGGAGGAGAGGAGTTGAGGAGGAGGAGAAGAGGAGAGGAGAGGAGGACGAGAAGAGGAGAGAAGGAGAGGAGGAGGAGAGGAGTAGAGGAGGATTAGAGAAGGAGAGGAGGAGTGTAGGAGAGGAGGGTAGGACGAGAAGAAGGGAGGAAAGTAGAGGATGAGAGAGGAGAGGAGAGGAGGAGGAGAGGAGAGAGAGGATATAAGAGGAGGAGAGGGGGAGGAGGAGAGGAGAGGGAGGAGGAGAGGAGGAGGAGAGGAGGAGGGGAGGAGGGAAGAGAGGGGAGGAGAGGAGGATTGAGAAGGAGAGGAGAGAGGAGAGAGAGAGAGGAGAAGAGGAGAGGAGGAGGAGGGAGGGAGAGGAGGTTGGGGGAGGAGAGGAGGAGAGGAGGGAGAGGAGGAGAGAGGGGGAGGAGGGAGGAGGGAGAGGAGAGGAGGAGGGGAGGAGGAGATGATGAGGAGAGGAGGGGAGGAGGAGGAGAGGAGGATTGGAGAAGGAGAGGAGGAGAGGAGGGGAGGAGGTGGAGATGAGTAGAGGAGGGGAGGAGGAGGAGAGGAGTAGAGGAGGAGAGGAGGAGAGGAGGAGAGGAGAAGAGGAGGAGGGAGGAGAGGAGAGGAGATGGAGGAGGAGAGGAGGAGATGAGGAGGAGAGGAGGAGGAGGGGAGGAGGAGAGGAGGATTAGAGAAGGAGAGGAGGAGAGGAGGGGAGGAGGAAGAGGAGAGGAGTAGAAGAGGAGGAGAGGAGTAGTGGAGGGGAGGAGAGGAGGAGGGGAGGAGAGGAGGAGAGGAGGAGGAGAGGAGGAGAGGAGGAGAGGAATGGAGGAGTAGGAGAGGAGGAGAGGAGGAGAGGAAGAGAGGAGGAGAGGAGGAGGAAGAGAGAAGGAGAGGAGGGTAGGAGGAGAGGAGGAGTTAAGGAGAGGAGGAGGAGAGGAGGAGAGGAGGAGAAGAGGAGAGGAGTAGATGAGGAGGAGGACAGGAGGAGGACAGGATGAGAGGACGAGAGGACGAGAGGAGGAGAGGAGGAGGAGAGGAGGAGAGGAGGGTAGGACGAGAAGAGGAGAGAAGGAGAGGAGGAGGAGAGGATTAGAGGAGGAGGAGAGGTGGAGCGGAGGTGAGGAGGAGGAGAGGGGGGAGGAGGAGAGGAGGTGAGGAGGAGAGGAGGAGGAGAGGAGCAGAGGAGGAGGAGAGGAGGAGGAGAGGGGTGTAGGAGGAGAGAAGGAGAGGAGAAGCAGAGGAGGAGAGGAGGAGAGGAGGGGAGGAAGAGTAGAGGAGGAGAGAAGGAAGAGAGGGGGAGGAGGAGAGGAGAGGAGGAGAGGAGGAGAGGAGAGGTAGAGAGGAGTTGTGGAGGAGGAGAGGAGGAGAGGAGGGGAGGAGGAGAGGAGGGTAGGATGAGAAGAGGAGAGAAGGAGAGGAGGAGAAGAGGAGTAGAGGAGGAGGAGAGGGGGGTAGGAGGAGAGGAGGGAGGAGGAGGAGGTGAGGAGATGAGGATTAGAGAAGGAGGGAGGAGGAGGAGAGGAGTAGAGGAGGAGGAGAGGAGGAGAGGAGGAGGAGAGGAGTAGTGGAGAGAAGGAGAGGAGGAGAGGAGGAGGAGAGGAGAGGAGGGGAGGAGGAGAGGAGGAGGGAGGAGAGGAGAGGAGGTGGAGGAGGAGAGGAGGAGATGATGAGGAGAGGAGGAGAGGAGGAGGAGAGGAGGATTGGAGAAGGAGAGGAGGAGAGGAGGGAGGAGGTGGAGAGGAGTAGAGGAGGGAGGAGGAGGAGAGGAGTAGAGGAGGAGAGGAGGAGAGGAGGGGAGGAGAAGAGGAGGAGGGAGGAGAGGAGAGGAGATGGAGGAGGAGAGGAGGAGATGAGGAGGAGAGGAGGAGGAGGGGAGGAGGAGAGGAGGATTAGAGAAGGAGAGGAGGAGAGGAGGGGGAGGAGGAAGAGGAGAGGAGAAGAGGAGGAGAGGAGTGGAGGGAGGAGAGGAGGAGGGGGGGAGAGGAGGAGAGGAGGAGGAGAGGAGGAGAGAGGGGAGGAGGAGGGAGAGGAGGAGAGGAGGAGAGGAAGAGAGGAGAGAGGAGGAGGAAGAGAGAAGGAGAGGAGGGTAGGAGGAGAGGAGGAGTTAAGGAGAGGAGGAGGAGAGGAGGAGAGGAGGAGGAGAGGAGGAGAGGAGGAGAGGAGGAGAGGAGGAGAGGAGGAGAGGAGTAGATGAGGAGGAGGACAGGAGGAGGAGAGGAGGAGAGAAGGAGAGGAGGAGAGGAGGAGAGGAGGAGAGGAGGAGGAGAGGAGGAGAGGAGGGTAGGACGAGAAGAGGAGAGAAGGAGAGGAGGAGGAGAGGATTAGAGGAGGAGGACAGGTGGAGCGGAGGTGAGGAGAAGGAGAGGGGGGAGGAGGAGAGGAGGCGAGGAGGAGAGGAGGAGGAGAGGAGTAGAGGAGGAGGAGAGGAGGAGGAGAGGGTGTAGGAGGAGAGAAGGAGAGGAGAAGCAGAGGAGGAGAGGAGGAGGAGAGGAGGAGAGGAGGGGAGGAAGAGTAGAGGAGGAGAGAAGGAAGAGAGGGGGAGGAGGAGAGGAGAGGAGGAGAGGAGGAGAGGAGAGGTAGAGAGGAGTTGTAGAGGAGGAGAGGAGGAGAGGAGGGGAGGAGGAGAGAAGGAGAGGAGGAGAAGAGGAGTAGAGGAGGAGGAGAGGGGGAGGAGGAGAGGAGGGAGGAGGAGGAGGTGAGGAGGAGATGAGGATTAGAGAAGGAGGGGAGGAGGAGGAGAGGAGTAGAGGAGGAGGAGAGGAGGAGAGGAGGAGGAGAGGAGTAGTGGAGAGAAGGAGAGGAGGAGAGGAGGAGGAGAGGAGGGGAGGAGTAGAGGAGGGAGGAGCGGAGGAGGAGAGGACGAGAGGAGTAGAGGAGGAGGAGGACAGTAGGAGAAGAGGAGGAGAGGAGGGGAGGAGCAGGAGAGTAGGAGAGGAGGAGAGGAGGAGAGGAGGAGAGGAGGAGGAGGAGGAGAGGAGGAGAGGAGGAGAGGAGGAGAAGAGGAGGAGGAGAGGAGGAGAGGAGGGTAGGACGAGAAGAGGAGAGAAGGAGAGGAGGAGGAGATGAGTAGAGGAGGAGGAGAGGGGGGAGGAGGAGAGGAGGCGAGGAGGAGATGAGGATTAGAGAAGGAGGAGGAGGAGAGGAGTAGAGGAGGAGAGGAGGAGAGGAGTGGAGGAGGAGAGGAGTACTGGAGAGAAGGAGAGGAGGAGAGGAGGAGGAGAGGAGGGGAGGAGTAAAGGAGGGGAGGAGCGGAGGAGGAGAGGAGGGTAGGAGGAGAGGAGGGTAGGACGAGAGGAGGGTAGGACGAGAAGAGGAGAGAAGGAGAGGAGGAGGAGAGGAGTAGAGGAGGAGAGGAGGAGGAGAGGGGGGAGGAGGAGAGGAGAGGAGGAGAGTAGGAGGAGAAGAGGAGAGGAGGAGAGGAGGAGAGGAGTTGATGAGGAGGAGAGGGGGAAAGGAGGGGAGGAGGGGAGCAGGTAGAAAGGAGGGGAGGAAAGGAGGAGAGGAGGAGAGGAGGAGAGGAGGAGAATAGGAGAGGAGGGTAGGACGAGAAGAGGAGAAAAGGAGAGGAGGAGGAGAGGAGTAGAGGAGGATTATAGAAGGAGAGGAGGAGAGGAGGGTAGGACAAGAAGTGGAGAGAAGGAGAGGAGGAGGAGAGGAGTAGAGGAGGAGAGGAGGGGAGGAGGGGAGGAGGAGAGGAGGAGGTGAGGATGATAGGAGGAGAGGAGGAGAGGATGAGGAGAGGAGGAGGAGAGAAGGAGAGGAGGAGAGGAGGAGAGGAGTTGAGGAGGATGAGAGGAGGAGAGGAGGAGGAGAGGAGGAGAGGAGGGTAGGAGGTTTGGAGTAGTGGAGGAGAGGAGGACAGGAGTAGAGGAGGAGGAGGAGAGGAGGAGGAGAGGAGGAGGAGAGGAGGAGTGGAGGAGTGGAGTAGAGGAGGGGAGGAGGAGGGGAGGAGGAGAGGAGGGTAGGATGAGAAGAGGACAGAAGGAGAGGATGAGGAGAGGAGTAGAGGAGGAGAAGAGGAGGAGAGGAGGGGAGGAGGAGAGGAGGAGGAGAGGAGGATTAGAGAAGGAGTGGAGGAGAGGAGGGGAGGAGGAGGAGAGGAGGAGGAGAGGAGGAGAGGAGGGGAGGAGCGGAGGAGGAGAGGAGGAGAGGAGGGTAGGAGGAGGGGAGGAGTAGAGGAGGAGGAGGAGGAGAGGAGGGATGAGGGGAAGAGGAGAAGAGTAGTGGAGAGAAGGAGAGGAGGAGAGGAGGAGGTGGAGAGGAGGAGAGGAGGGTAAGACGAGAAGAGGAGAGTAGGAGAGGGTAGGCGGAGAGGAGTAGAGGAGGAGGAGAGGAGGAGAGGAGAGGAGGAGAGGAGAGGAGGAGAGGAGGAGGAGAGGAGGAGAGGAGGGGAGGAGCGGAGGAGGAGAGGAGGGTAGGAGGAAAGGAGGGTAGGATGAGAAGAGGAGAGAAGGAGAGGAGGAGGAGAGGAGTAGTGGAGGAGAGGAGGAGGAGATGGGGGAGGAGGAGAGGAGGAGGAGAAGAGGAGAAGAGGAGAGGAGGAGGAGGAGAGGAGGAGAGGAGTTGAGGAGGAGGAGAGGGGGAGAGGAGGGGAGGAGGAGAGGAGGGGAAAAGAGGAGGAGAGGAGGAGAGGAGGGTAGGTCGGAAAGAGGAGAGAAGGAGAGGAGGAGGAGATGAGTAGATTAGGATTATAGAAGGAGAGGAGGAGAGGAGGGTAGGACGAGAAGAGGAGTGAAGGAGAGGAGGAGGAGAGGAGGAGAGGAGGAGAGGAGGGGAGGAGGAGAGGAGGAGGAGAGGAGGAGAGGAGGAGGAGAGGAGAGAGGAGGAGAGGAGGATAGGATGAGAGGAGTTGAGGAGGAGAGGAGGAGGAGAGGAGTTGAGGAGGAGAGGAGGAGGAGAGGAGGAGAGGAGGGTAGGAGGAGAGGAGTAGTGGAGGAGAGGAGGAGAGGAGGGTAGGAGGAGGGGAGGAGTAGAGGAGGAGGAGAGGAGGGGATGAGGGGAGGAGAGGAGGAGGAGAGGAGGGAGGAGGAGAGGAGAGGAGGAGAGAGGAGTTGAGGAGGAGAGGAGGAGAGGAGGAGGAGAGGAGGGAGGAGGGTAGGAGTAGAGGAAGGGCAGGAGAGGAGGAGAGGAGGAGGAGAGGAGGACATGAGTAGAGGAGGAGGAGGAGAGGAGGAGGAGGAGAGGAGGAGAGGAGGAGGAGGAGGAGAGGAGGAGAGGAGGGGAGGAGGAGAGGAGGAGTTAAGGAGAGGAGGAGGAGAGGAGGAGAGGAGGAGGAGAGGAGGAGAGGAGGAGAGGAGGAGAGGAGGAGAGGAGTAGATGAGGAGGAGGACAGGAGGAGGAGAGGAGGAGAGGAGGAGAGGAGGAGAGGAGGAGAGGAGGAGGAGAGGAGGAGAGAGGAGGGTAGGACGAGAAGAGGAGAGAAGGAGAGGAGGAGGAGAGGATTAGAGGAGGAGGAGAGGTGGAGCGGAGGTGAGGAGGAGGAGAGGGGGGAGGAGGAGAGGAGGCGAGGAGGAGAGGAGGAGGAGAGGAGTAGAGGAGGAGGAGAGGGGTGTAGGAGGAGAGAAGGAGAGGAGAAGCAGAGGAGGAGAGGAGGAAGAGAGGAGGAGAGGAGGGGAGGAAGAGTAGAGGAGGAGAGAAGGAAGAGAGGGGGAGGAGGAGAGGAGAGGAGGAGAGGAGGAGAGGAGAGGTAGAGAGGAGTTGTGGAGGAGGAGAGGAGGAGATGAGGGGAGGAGGAGAGGAGGGTAGGATGAGAAGAGGAGAGAAGGAGAGGAGGAGAAGAGGAGTAGAGGAGGAGGAGAGGGGTAGGAGGAGAGGATGGAGGAGGAGGAGGTGAGGAGGAGATGAGGATTAGAGAAGGAGGGGAGGAGGAGGAGAGGAGTAGAGGAGGAGGAGAGGAGGAGAGGAGGAGAGGAGTAGTGGAGAGAAGGAGAGGAGGAGAGGAGGAGGAGAGGAGGGGAGGAGTAGAGGAGGGGAGGAGCGGAGGAGGAGAGGAGGAGAGGAGTAGAGGAGGAGGAGGACAGTAGGAGGAGAAGAGGAGAGGAGGGGAGGAGCAGGAGAGGAGGAGAGGAGGAGAGGAGGAGAGGAGGAGAGGAGGAGAGGAGGAGAGAATGAGAGGAGGAGGAGAGGAGTAGAGGAGGATTATAGAAGGAGAGGAGGAGAGGAGGGTAGGACAAGAAGTGGAGAGAAGGAGAGGAGGAGGAGAGGAGTAGAGGAGGAGAGGAGTTGAGGAGGGGAGGAGGAGAGGAGGAGGTGAGGATGATAGAAGGAGAGGAGGAGAGGAGGAGGAGAGGAGGAGGAGAGAAGGAGAGGAGGAGAGGAGGAGAGGAGTTGAGGAGGAGGAGAGGAGGAGGAGAGGAGGAGAGGAGGGTAGGAGGTTTGGAGTAGTGGAGGAGAGGAGGACAGGAGTAGAGGAGGAGGAAGAGAGGAGGAGGAGAGGAGGAGTGGAGGAGTGGAGTAGAGGAGGGGAGGAGGAGGGGAGGAGGAGAGGAGGGTAGGATGAGAAGAGGACAGAAGGAGAGGATGAGGAGAGGAGTAGAGGAGGAGAAGAGGAGGAGAGGAGGGGAGGAGGAGAGGAGGAGGAGAGGAGGATTAGAGAAGGAGTGGAGGAGAGGAGGGAGGAGGAGGAGAGGGAGGAGAGGAGGAGAGGAGGGGAGGAGGGTGAGAGGAGGAGAGGAGGAGGAGAGGAGGAGAGGAGGAGAGTAGTAGTGGAGAGAAGGAGAGGAGGAGAAGAGGAGAGGAGGATGAGAGGAGGGGAGGAGCGGAGGAGGAGAGGAGGAGAGGAGGGTAGGAGGAGGGGAGGAGTAGAGGAGGAGGAGGAGGAGAGGAGGGATGAGGGGAGGAGGAGAAGAGTAGTGGAGAGAAGGAGAGGAGGAGAGGAGGAGGTGGAGAGGAGGAGAGGAGGGTAAGACGAGAAGAGGAGAGTAGGAGAGGGTAGGCGGAGAGGAGTAGAGGAGGAGGAGAGGAGGAGAGGAGAGGAGGAGAGGAGAGGAGGAGAGGAGGAGGAGAGGAGGAGAGGAGGGGAGGAGCGGAGGAGGAGAGGAGGGTAGGAGGAAAGGAGGGTAGGATGAGAAGAGGAGAGAAGGAGAGGAGTAGGAGAGGAGTAGTGGAGGAGAGGAGGAGGAGATGGGGGAGGAGAAGAGGAGAAGAGGAGAGGAGGAGGAGGAGAGGAGGAGAGGAGTTGAGGAGGAGGAGAGGGGGAAATGAGGGGAGGAGGAGAGGAGGGGAAAAGAGGAGGAGAGGAGGAGAGGAGGGTAGGTCGGAAAGAGGAGAGAAGGAGAGGAGGAGGAGAGGAGTAGATTAGGATTATAGAAGGAGAGGAGGAGAGGAGGGTAGGACGAGAAGAGGAGTGAAGGAGAGGAGGAGGAGAGGAGGAAGGGAGGAGAGGAGGAGAGGAGGGGAGGAGGAGAGGAGGAGGAGAGGAGGAGAGGAGGAGGAGAGGAGGTGAGGAGGAGAGGAGGAGAGGAGGAGAGGAGTTGAGGAGGAGAGGAGGAGGAGAGGAGTTGAGGAGGAGAGGAGGAGGAGAGGAGTTGAGGAGGAGAGGAGGAGGAGAGGAGGAGAGGAGGGTAGGAGGAGAGGAGTAGTGGAGGAGAGGAGGAGAGGAGGGTAGGAGGAGGGGAGGAGTAGAGGAGGAGGACAGGAGGGGATGAGGGGAGGAGAGGAGGAGGAGAGGAGGTGAGGAGGAGAGGAGGAGAGGAGTTGAGGAGGAGAGGAGGAGAGGAGGAGGAGAGGAGGAGGAGAGGAGGAGAGGAGGGTAGGAGGAGAGGAGTAGTGCAGGAGAGGAGGAGAGGAGGAGGAGAGGAGGACGTGAGTAGAGGAGGAGGAGGAGAGGAGGAGGAGGAGAGGAGGAGAGGAGGAGAGGAGGAGGAGGAGGAGAGGAGGAGAGGAGGGGAGGAGGAGAGGAGGAGGAGAGGAGTAGAGGAAGAGGAGAGGAGGAGAGGTGGGGAGGAGGAGGAGAGGAGGAGAAGGGCAGAGAAGGAGAGGAGGAGGAGAGGAGGTGGAGAGAATGAGAGGAGGAGAGGAGGAGTGGAAGGCTAAACACATAGGAAGCAGGATATCAGGAGGCTGGGAGGATATCAGGAGGCTGGGAGGATATCAGGAGACTGGGAGGATATCAGGAGGCTGGGAGGATATCAGGAGGCTGGGAGGATATCAGGAGGCTTGGAGGCTGCACCCTCCTACAGCACTGTGTGTGTGTATGTGCGAGTGTGCATCCGTGTAACCAGCAGCGAAAATGTGTCTGTCTGCACATTTCATGTGTTATTAAATTGAGTCCTTTTCCTGTGTTTGCATTTTCAGATGTGTAATATAATGGCACCCTGCCTAGCACAATTCACTATTACTTATCAAATAAGTAGAAATTGAAAACACCTTTAGTCGTAACGTTACAACTGAACAGGACCAATTTAAATAAATTAAATGGAATGGAGATGTTCACTTCAAAGCCAAAAATGGCCTGGACTAAATTATTCAAAATTCTAATTAATTTGGTTGGATGCAAGTGATTCTAATGTATTTGTAATTTATCTCACCTGTGGTAAGTTGCAGGTGTCTACAGTGTAAAACTACAAACAGTAAAATACAACCCGTTTTTGAAAGAGAAAAGATAACATTACACTCCATTTTTAAGTATGCTTATAATATAAATAATAATACGCCATTTAGCAGACGCTTTTATCCAAAGCGACTTACAGTCATGTGTGCATACATTTTTACGTATGGGTGGTCCCGGGGATCGAACCCACTACCCTGGCGGTACAAGCGCCATTCTCTACCAATTGAGCTACAGAGGACTTGACTGCCTCTGTAGAATGATTTTCATAAAAACTCACCATGAGAGCTGCAATACATTTCCAGACAATTTGAACAAGTCAATTGTAACCCGAAACACAGCAGGAGAGTCTGATGATAGGTCGGTACATGGTCATTTAAAGGCTGATTGAGACCTTTCATGCCACCAACCTGGGCCTGTGATTTACTTCTGTAAATCAGTGAGAACATTCAACCTGTGGATTTCACTTCAAACCTTATGTAAAATGATCAGCATGGTGGATATGTTGATTATATTACCTAGTTTGCTGTAAAATTATGCTGAATGCATAACCCCCATGGCCATGTCAAGTAGACAATCAAATTCAATCAATCAAATGTATTTATAAAAACCTTCTGTATATCAGCAGTATCAGCAGTTGTCAAAAAGTGCTTTAAAAGTAAACCCATATAATTACATTGAGCATATACAGTGCCTTCAGGAAGTATTCACACCCCTAGAATTTTCCCACTTTTTTGTTGTGTTACAGCCTGAATTTGAAATGGATGAATTTAGATGTTTTGTCACTGGCCTACACACAATACACCATAATGTCAAAGTGGAGTTATGTTTTTCAAAATTTGTACAAATCAATAGAAAATGAAAAGCTGAAATGTCTTGAGTCAATAAGTATTCAACCCCTTTGTTATGACAAGCCTAATTAAGTTCAGGAGTAAACATGTGCTTAACAAGTCACATAACATGTTGCATGGATTCACTGTGTGTGCAATGATAGTGTTTATCATGATTTTTGAATGACTACCTCATCTCTGTACCTCACACAAACAATTATCTGTAAGGTTCCTCAGTCGAGCAGTGAATTTCAAACACAGATTCAACCACAAAGACCAGGGAGGTTTTCCAATGCCTCATAAAGAAAAATAGACATTGAATATCCCTTTGAGCATGGTAAAGTTATTAATTACACTTCGGATGGTGTATCAATACACCCAGTCACTACAAAGATACAGGCGTTCTTCCTAACTCAGTTGCTGGAGAGGAAGGAAACCATTCAGGGATTTCATCATGAGGCCAATGGTGACTTTAAAACAGTTACAGAGTTTAATGGCTGTGCATGCATGTTTGCAACAAGGCACTAAAGTAATACTGCAATACATGTGACAAAACAATTAACTTTTTGTCCTGAATACAAAGTGTTATGTTTGGGCCAATTCCAACACAACACATTACTGAGTAGCACTCCATATTTTGAAGCATAGTGGTGGCTGCATCATGTTATGGGTTTTTTCAGAATAAAAAAGAAATGGAATGGAGCTAAGCACAGGCAAAATCCTGGAGGAAAACCTGGTTCAGTCTACTTTACACCAGACAGTGGGAGATTAATTCATCTTTCAGAAGGACAATAACCTAAAACACAAGGCCAGATTTACACTGGAGTTGCTTACCAAGAAGACAGTGAATGTTTCTGAGTGGCCGAGTTACAGTTTTGACTTAAATCTACTTAAAAATGCATGGAAAGACCTGAAAATGGTTGTCTAGAACGATCAACAATGAATTTGACAGAGCTTGAATAATTTATAAAATAATAATAGGCAAATGTTGCACAATCCAGGTGTGGAAAGCTCTTAGAGACTTACCCAGAAAGACTCACAGCTGTAATTATTGCCAAAGGTGCTTTTACAAAGTATTGACTCAGGGGTGTGAATTTATGTAAATCAATCAAATGTATTTATTAAGCCCTTTTTAAATCAGCAGATGTCACAAAGTGCTATACAGAAACCCAGCCTAAAACCCCAAACAGCAAGCAATGCAGATGTAGAAGCATGGTGGCTAGGAAAAACTCCATAGAAAGGCAGAAACCTAGGAAGAAACCTAGAGAGGAACCAGGCTCTGAGGGGTGGCCAGTCCACTTCTGGCTGTGCTGGGTGGAGATTATAACAGTACATGGCCATTAAGGCCAGATTTTTCTCCAAGATGTTCAAACGTTCATAGATGATCACAGTGGTTGTAGATGTTGCAACAGGTCAGTACATCAGGAGTAAATGTCACTTGGATTTTCATAGCATTTAGAGGTTGAAATAGCAGGTGCGTTAGAGAGAGAGAGTTGAAAACAGCAGGTAGCACGTCCACTGAACAGGTCAGGGTTCCATAGCCGCAGGCAGCAGAGTGGAAACTGGAGCAGCAGCACGACCAGGTGGACTGGGGACAGCAAGGAGTCATCAGGCCAGGTAGTCCTGAGGCATTGTCCTAGGGCTCAGGTCCTCCGGGAGGGGAGGGAGAGACGGAGAGATAGAGAATGGGTCCTGTACTGAGATATTTCTGTATTTCTTTTTCAATACATTTGCTGAAATTTCTAAAAACATGTTTCACTTTGTCATTATGGGGTATTGTGTGTAGATTGGTGAGAAAAAAAAAAAAATGTAATCCATTTTTTATTCAGGCTGTAACACAATGAAATGTGGAATAAGTCAAGGGGTGTGAATACTTTCTGAAGGCACTTTAGAAGTATAGGATCTGGGTTACCAGTGATGTAGTGGTCTCACTTTCTCATGTCTCGCTGTGCGGCCACCCTTTGACCGGTGGACACATCTGCTTGTCATACAGCACTGTGTGTGTGTTGTGTGTGTGCGTGTGTGTCTGATTACGTATACATCCACTGACTACAAGAGCATTGGGAGCTGAAGTGGTGGTGGTTACCTGGGAGGCAAATATACAGTATCCCTAACTTGGACAGTGATGGCAGCATTCCTCCTTCTAACATAATATAATACGCCATTTAGCAGACGCTTTTATCCAAAGCGACTTACAGTCATGCGCGCATACATTTTTTTTTTTGTGTATGGGTGGTCCCGGGGATCGAACCCACTACCCTGGCGTTACAAGCGCCGTGCTCTACCAGCTGAGCTACAGAGGACCACATGATGTGTGTCCAAATAATCAAAATCTTTGCAAAGATTCTGATCTCGCACACGCTCTCTCGTGTCAACTTTGAAAAAAAGTAATTGATAAATTACTTTGCACATATTTTATGTTCGTGTGCATTTCTGAGGTTATGAATCATCACCATGTTTATATGGAGTTATTCCCTGCAGAGTGGCTTTAGTTACCCAGACTTAACCCTTCAGTTACCGAGCCCTAACCCTTAAATTACCCATCCTTAACTCTTTAATTACCCAGCCTTAAACCTTTAGTTACCCAGCCTTAACTCTTTAGTTACCCAGCCTTAACTCTTTAGTTACCCAGCCTTAACAATTTAGTTACCCAGCCTTAACCCTTTAGTTACCCAGCCTTAACTCTTTAGTTACCCAGCCTTAACAATTTAGTTACCGAGCCCTAATTGATCAATACTGACCCTACAGAAGGTTTTAGTATCAAAGTGGAATTTCACAGTATATAAAGATAATCATTCCACTACTGTAATGATTACAAGACCTGGAGTTCAAATTACCCAGCCTTTAACCCTTTAGTTACCCAGCCTTAACTATTTAATTACCCAGACTTAACCCTATAGTTACCCAGCCTTTACCTTTTAGTTACCCAGCCTTAACCCTTTAGTTACCCAGCCCTAACCCTTTAGTTACCCAGCCTTAACCCTTTAGTTACCCAGCCCTAACCCTTTAGTTACCCAGCCTTAACCCTTTAGTTACCCAGCCCTAACCCTTTAGTTACCCAGTCCTAACCCTTTAGTTACCCAGCCTTAACCCTTTATTTACCCAGCCTTAACCCTTTAGTTACCCAGCCTTAACCCTTTAGTTACCCAGCCTTAACCCTTTAGTTACCCAGCCTTAACCCTTTATTTACCCAGCCTTAACCCTTTAGTTACCCAGCCTTAACCCTTTAGTTACCCAGTCCTAACCCTTTAGTTACTCAGTTTTAACCCTTTAGTTACCCAGCTTTAACTCTTTAATTACTCAGCCTTAACCCTTTAGTTACCCAGTCCTAACCCTTTAGTTACCCAGTTTTAACCCTTTGGTTACCCAGTTTTAACCCTTTGGTTACCCTCACCCAGCCTGGCAGCCCTAACAGTGCATGAAAACACTGGGTCCTACTGGTCCAAGGAATCAACGCCATCGTGGGGGGGTGGGGGGGTGGGGGGGTGGGGGGGGGGGGGGTGTACCCAGGAGTGGAGCCCCTGCACCGGACAGCTGTGACAACTTCCTCCCAATTCTACCACAGGATGTGTGTCCAAATCATCCAAATCTTTGCAAAGATTCTGATCTCGCACACGCTCTCTCGTGTCAACTTTGAAAAAAAGTAATTGATAAATTATTTTGCACATATTTTATGTTCGTGTGCATTTCTGAGGTTATGAATCATCACCATGTTTATATGGAGTTCTTCCCTGCAGAGTGGCTTTAGTTACCCAGACTTAACCCTTCAGTTACTGAGCCCTAACCCTTAAATTACCCATCCTTAACTCTTTAATTACCCAGCCTTAAACCTTTAGTTACCCAGCCTTAACAATTTAGTTACCCAGCCTTAACCTTTTAGTTACCGAGCCCTAATTGATCAATACTGACCCTACAGAAGGTTTTAGTATCAAAGTGGAATTTCACAGTATATAAAGATAATCATTCCACTACTGTAATGATTACAAGACCTGGAGTTCAAATTACCCAGCCTTTAACCCTTTAGTTACCCAGCCTTAACTCTTTAATTACCCAGACTTAACCCTTTAGTTACCCAGCCTTAACCCTTTAGTTACCCAGCCTTTACCTTTTAGTTACCCAGCCTTAACCCTTTAGTTACCCAGCCTTTACCTTTTAGTTACCCAGCCTTAACCCTTTAGTTACCCAGCCCTAACCCTTTAGTTACCCAGCCTTAACCCTTTAGTTACCCAGCCCTAACCCTTTAGTTACCCAGCCTTAACCCTTTAGTTACCCAGCCCTAACCCTTTAGTTACCCAGCCTTAACCCTTTAGTTACCCAGCCTTAACCCTTTAGTTACCCAGCCTTTACCTTTTAGTTACCCAGCCTTAACCCTTTAGTTACCCAGCCCTAACCCTTTAGTTACCCAGCCTTAACCCTTTAGTTACCCAGCCCTAACCCTTTAGTTACCCAGCCTTAACCATTTAGTTACCCAGCCCTAACCCTTTAGTTACCCAGCCCTAACCCTTTAGTTACCCAGCCCTAACCCTTTAGTTACCCAGCCCTAACCCTTTAGTTACCCAGCCTTAACCCTTTAGTTACCCAGCCTTAACCCTTTAGTTACCCAGCCTTAACCCTTTAGTTACCCAGCCTTAACCCTTTAGTTACCCAGCCTTAACCCTTTAGTTACCCAGCCCTAGCCCTTTAGTTACCCAGCCCTAACCCTTTAGTTACCCAGCCTTAACCCTTTAGTTACCCAGCCCTAACCCTTTAGTTACCCAGCCCTAACCCTTTATTTACCCAGCCTTAACCTTTTAGTTACCCAGCCCTAACAATTTAGTTACCCAGCCTTAACTCTTTAATTACCAAGCCTTTACCTTTTAGTTACCCAGACTTAACCCTTTAGTTACCCAGCCTTAACCCTTTATTTACCCAGCCCTAACCCTTTATTTACCCAGCCTTAACCTTTCAGTTACCCAGCCTTAACCCTTTAGTTACCCAGCCTTAACCCTTTAGTTACCCAGCCTTAACCCTTTAGTTACCCTCACCCAGCCTTAACCCTTTAGTTACCCAGTCCTAACCCTTTAGTTACCCAGTTTTAACCCTTTAGTTACCCAGCCTTAACTCTTTAATTACTCAGCCTTAACCCTTTAGTTACCCAGTCCTAACCCTTTAGTTACCCAGTTTTAACCCTTTGGTTACCCAGTTTTAACCCTTTGGTTACCCTCACCCAGCCTGGCAGCCCTAACAGTGCATGAAAACACTGGGTCCTACTGGTCCAAGAAGTCAACGCCATCGTGGGGTGTGGGGGGGTGGGGGGGTGGGGGGGGTGGGGGGGGTGGGGGGTGGGGGGGTGTACCCAGGAGTGGAGCCCCTGCACCGGACAGCTGTGACAACTTCCTCCCAATTCTTCACAAGCCCATCCAGACCTAGAACAATGACTGAGACTCTGTAGATGTGATCCAACCTGCCTAGACCAGAGATGAGAGGACTACAGGTGAACTGGACACTACAGTGAAGTACACCTGCAGGGGCCTCTTACAGTAACCTGCAGGGGCCTCTTACAGTAACCTGCAGGGGCCTCTTACAGTAACTCACGGCAACACATGTAGTGTAGAAATACAACTTCATACTATTCAATTCTATGAATACAAGTTCTATGAATAGAATTTGAACTCCAGGTCTTGTCATCATTACGGTAGTGGAATGATTCTATTTATACACTGTGAAATTCCACTTTGATACTAAAACCTTCTGTAGCGTCAGCGTCAGCGACTGTTAGCAATAGTTTATTTATTTGGAGAAAGCTGAGGAACTTATGCAAATGTTTCTGTCCTGGGCACAGAAATAAGCCTGCTTATAACAAAAAGGGGAAAACAAAGTCGCTGCCAATCAAAATGGAGTTCCAGCTGCTGACATAGATCAGGTTCTAGAGTCTGGCTCTGACGTATCGCTGAGCCAAGAGACTAATTACAGTGATATAACTGGCTGAAATAATAGTTGTGTAAAGGAGAAAAGACTAAAGAGCCTTATACAACATGTCCAGAAACAACCACTTAGGCTTTATAAATAATCTGCCACTGTCTGTAAGGTTTGTATATTGAGATCTACTGTATTAGTATACATTTTAATATATTATGAGGGCAATGTTCGATTTGAGGGCAAACTTTGATTGGGTACCTACCTAAGTACACTACAGTCTCTCTAGACAAACGTGTTGCCTCCCACAACGTGTCAATGCTCCAGTTTACACGTCTGTAGAATTTCCGGTGTGAGTTGGGACAGAGAGGACAAGTCGGGAAATGGGACGTGCTTCACCAGTAACGTCCCTGCCGTATCCGCTTGTTGCCCGAGCTAAACATGAGCACAAATCCGGCATTTTAAGCCTTGCCTACCCAAACTTGTGATTTGTTGGGAAAGTTGTCTGTCTGAAGAGGACCCTCCCCAGAACATTTTTTTCCCCCCTTTCGAAATGTCCAAGAGAATCTGACATCCTCCCCAGACCTTGCGCTGTTGCTCCAAGGTTTGGGATTTCCGAGACTGAGGCCTAGATCAGATCATGCGTTAACCGACGATTGCCGACACCCACATAGCTGATGTTTTTGGCGGTGTCGGAGGTGTAACTGCATTGAGGCTATCATATCGGTGATCAGCTGCTCTCGTTCATTGTCACGAAGCCACACCATCCCACTCGAGTTAGAAGTTCAGAATGAGAAAGTGAAGGTTATACAGAAATGATGACGCTCAAATTTAAAATCATTAAAGAAAATAATGAGGATTTCTATCATCCTAATCAAGGTGTAGATTACATCTCACATTCCAGTATTTGAACTTGTAAACAAGGCTGCATGGGATTTCTCTTAATGCGACTCTGTGCATCCAATGGCAATGTCCGCTTTAGGTACAGTGAGGGAGAAAAGTATTTGATCCCCTGCTGATTTTGTACGTTTGCCGACTGACAAAGACATGGTCAGTCTATAATTTTAATGGCAGGTTTATTTGAACAGTGAAAGACAGAATAACAACCAAAAAATCCAGAAAAAGCATGTCAAAAATGTTATAAATTTATTTGCATTTTAATGAGGGAAATAAGTATTTGACCCCTCTGCAAAAGATTACTTAGTACTTGGTGGCAAAACCCTTGTTGGTAATCACAGAGGTCAGACGTTTCTTGTTGTTGGCCAACAGGTTTGCACACATCTCAGGAGGGATTTTGTCCCACTCCTCTTTGCAGATCTTCTCCAAGTCTTTAAGGTTTCGAGGCTGACGTTTGGCAACTCGAACCTTCATCTCCCGCCACAGATTTTCTATGGGATTAAGGTCTGGAGACTGGCTAGGCCACTCCAGGACCTTAATGTGCCTCTTCTTGAGCCACTCCTTTGTTGCCTTGGCCTTGTGTTTTGGGTCATTGTCATGCTGGAATACCCATCCACGACCCATTTTCAATGCCCTGGCTGAGGGAAGGAGGTTCTCACCCAAGATTTGATGGTACATGGCCCCGTCCATCGTCACTTTGATGCGGTGAAGTTGTCCTGTCCCCTTAGCAGAAAAACACTCCCAAAGCATACTGTTTCCACATCCATGTTTGACGGTGGGGATGGTGTTCTTGGGGTCATAGGCAGCATTCCTCCTCCTCCAAACACGTTGAGTTGAGTTGATGCCAAAGAGCTCGATTTTGGTCTCATCTGACCACAACACTTTCACCCAGTTCTCCTCTGAATCATTCAGATGTTCATTGGCAAACTTCAGACGGGCCTGTATATTTGCTTTCTTGAGCAGGGGGACCTTGCGGGCGCTGCAGGATTTCAGTCCTTCACGGCGTAGTGTGTTACCAATTGTTTTCTTGGTGACTATGGTCCCAGCTGCCTTGAGATCATTGACAAGATCCTCCCATGTAGTTCTGGGCTGATTCCTCACCGTTCTCATGATCATTGCAACTCCACGAGGTGAGATCTTGCATGGAGCCCCAGGCCGAGGGAGATTGACAGTTCTTTTGTTTCTTCCATTTGCGAATAATCGCACCAAATGTTGTCACCTTCTCACCAAGCTGCTTGGCGATGGTCTTGTAGCCCATTTCAGCCTTGTGTAGGTCTACAATCTTGTCCCTGACTCATTGGAGAGCTCTTTGGTCTTGGCCATGGTGGAGAGTTTGGAATCTGATTGATTGATTGCTTCTGTGGACAGGTGTCTTTTATACAGGTAACAATCTGAGATTAGGAGCACTCCCTTTAAGAGTGTACTCCTAATCTCAGCTCGTTACCTGTATAAAAGACACCTGAGAGTCAGAAATCTTTCTGATTGAGAGGGGGTCAAATACTTATTTCCCTCATTGAAATGCAAATCATTTTACAACATTTTTGACATGCGTTTTTCTGTTTTTTTGTTGTTGTTATTCTGTCTCTCACTGTTCAAATAAACCTTCCATTAAAATTATAGACTGATCATTTCTTTGTCAGTGGGCAAACGTACAAAATCAGCAGGGGATCAAATACTTTTTTTCCCCTCACTGTATAATGGCAGGAGACGCTTGTGGATTTGACAGCTCTAACACAGTTACACCTCTGATACTGCCAAAACAACCGCTATGCGGATGTCGGCTAAAGCGGACGTTATTGAATAGAGCCATAACCTAAGGATATCAATCGCTAAAAACAAAACACACACACACACCTCACTGAGTCCCAGTGGCACTCAGAGTCTGAGCCTGGCTTGGTGGATAACAGGCCAAACCAACTTGGCTAAGGTATAATTCTGTCATTTTGTTTTTCTTTACATGTAGCATGTTATATATGAAATACCCCAAAATATAATACAGACTAATGCAGATCTATTCTAATCTAAACCACCACTGTTGTGTAGTCAGCACACTTGATGATTGAGTTGGAGATGTGCATGGCCGCACAGTCATGGGTGAACAGGGAGTACAGGAGGGGGCTGAGCACGCACCCCTGTGGGGCCCAAGTGTTGAGGATCAGCATGGCGGAGGTGTTGTTGCCTACCTTCACCACTTGGGGTCAGTCCATCAGGAAGTCTAGGACCCAGTTGCACAGGGAGGGGTTCAGACCCAGGGCCTCGAGCTTAATGATGAGCTTGGAGGGCACTAAGGTGTTGAAGGCTGAGCTGTAGTCAATGAACAGCATTATTATATACAGTGCCTTCAGAAAGTATTCACACCCCTTGACGTTTAACACATTTTGTTGTGTTACAAATTGGGATTAAAATTGATTTAATTGTTAGTTTTTTTCAAAGATCTACACAAAATATTTTGTTATTGCAAAGTTTTTTTTTGATGAATGAAAAATAAAACACTAATACATCTTGGTTAGTCTTACGCGGAGTGGAACAGGGGAATCCAAGAGCAGACTCAGACGAGGAGACTGGGATGAAGTAACCAAGGTATTTATTGAAATGCAGGGGTGGAGATGGAGTGCAGGTCAGGGGAAACTGCTGGAAACCAGGTGCGGAGGCTGAGGCTGGAGCGAGTGGGGTTGAGACAGGGTGAGCAGGTCCGGAGGGGAATCAAAGGGAGTAGTAGAGTGTGGAATCCAGGACAGAGTAGCAGGATGACGAGACGTGGGACTGGAGACAGGGACCAGAGTCAGAGCGGGCAGAACTGTAGCGGAGAGGAAAACAACGTCAGGCGAGGAAAACAGGCACAACAGGATCTGAATAGTAACACACGGCTAGAACCGTAGACTGACTGAGCAGAGATTATGATCTGGCAGTGTGGAAGTGGCAGGACTGAGTATTTGTAGAGGTCTTGATTATGAAACAGGTTGCAGCTGGTGGGGATCTGCTCTGACTCCAGCACACCTGTCTCCGCCCACACAATCATACACACACACACAGAGAGAGAGAGGGAGAGGGAAAGAGTACAGGGGGAGTGGCGGCAGGTCAAGAAGACACAGGATGAGCAGTAGAGGGCGTTGCAGGAGCAGACGTGACAGTACTCCCCCCCCCACCCCTCTACGCCCGACCAGGCTTATCTAGGTGTGAGGTATAGAAATCCCGTAAGAGGGAGGGGTCCAGAATGTGACGGCAGGGCACCCAGCAGCACTCCTCAGGCCCGTATCCCTCCCAGTCCACCAGGTACTGCCAGCCACAACCCCGACGGCGCACGTCTAGAAGCCGCCGGACGGTATAGGCAGGATGGTCATCGATGAGCCGAGGGGGTGGAGGAGCTGCTGCAGGAGGAGACAGGTGACTGGAGCAGACAGGTTTAATCAGGGATATGTGGAAGGTAGGATGGATCCTGAGAGAGGCTGGAAGTTTCAGGCGCACCGCAGAGGGGTTAACGACATGGTCAATTTCAAAGGGACCAATGAATCAGGGGGAAAGTTTATTCGATGCCACCTTCAATGGCAGGTCCTTCGGTGAGAGCCATACCTTTTGACACGGTGTGTAGACTGGAGCTAAGGACCGGCGACAGTTGGCTTGGGACTGGGTCCTGTCGGAGGCAGGAAGAAGGGCAGCCAGGGCCTTCCTCCAGGTACGGTGACAATGGTGCAGATGGTCCTGGACAGAGGGAACCGCAACCTCAACCTCTTGGGCGGGGAACAAGGGGGGTTGGTAACCCAGAGCACACTCGAAGGGTGACATACCTGACGAGGCGTTGGTGAGGGTGTTGTGGGCATATTCAGCCCAGGGTAGCTGAGCGCTCCAGGAGGAAGGGTTAGCAGAAGTCACGCAGCGTAGGGCAGTCTCCATCTCTTTGTTGGCCCGTTCGGTCTGGCCGTTGGTCTGGGGGTGATATCCAGAAGAAAGACTGACATTGATACCAAGAGCTGAACAGAAGGATCTCCATAACTGTGAGGTAAACTGGGGTCCTCTGTCGGAAATGATGTCAGTGGGGATGCCATGCAGACGAAACACATGGGATACTAACAGGTCTGCAGTCTCCCTGGAGGACGGGAGCTTAGAGAGGGGAATGAAGTGAGCCATTTTGGAAAACCTGTCAATAACGGTGAGGATGACGGAGTTACCGTTAGATGGGGGAAGGCCAGTGACGAAGTCCAGAGCTATGTGTGACCAGGGGCGACTGGGTATGGGAAGAGGGCGGAGCAGACTGGAAGTGGGTTTAGTGGGGGTTTTGTTCTGGGCACAAACCGAACAGGCTGAGACAAACTCCTGGACATCTCTCTCCATGGTGGGCCACCAAAGGCGCTGACGCAGGAAGGCGAGGGTCCGGTTCATACTAGGGTGACAGGTGAGGTGGGTAGAGTGGCCCCACTGAAGAACATCAGAGCGAACACAATCTGGGACAAACAGAGCATTACTAGGACCGTTACCCGGGTCAGGCTGGTTCTGCTGAGCCTGGCGTATACGGGACTCGATCTCCCAGGTGACGGTGGCAACGATGCAGGTGGATGGCACAATGGCTTCGGGCTCGGTACCCGTGTTGAACTGGCGAGAGAGGGCATCAGGCTTGGTATTCTTCAAACTGGGGCGATAAGGGAGTGTGAAATTGAATCTACCAAAGAACAAGGCCCACCTTGCTTTCCGGGATGTAGGACAGGTTATGGTTAGTCCACACGATGAAGGGGGTTACAGAGCCCTCCAGCCAGTGACACCATTCCTCCAAAGCCAGCTTAACTGCCAGGAGTTCCCAGTTTCCGATGTAAAAATTCCTCTCTGCAGGTGAGAGCTTACAGGAAAATAATGCACATGGGTGGACCTTCTGATCAGAGGCGGAACGTTGAGACAGAACAGCACCTACCCCGGTGTCAGAGGCGTCCACCTCCACGATGAACTGTAGTTCTGGGTCGGGCTGAGTAAGGACCGGAGCGGGGGTGAAGCGACGCTTGAGTTCCAGGAATGCTGCCTCAGGAGTCCAGTGGAACGGAGTGGAGGTGAGAGGTGCTGCCAGATGGCTGTAGTTGCGGATGAAACATCTGTAAAAATGTGCAAACCCCAGGAAACGCTGTATCTGCTTCATGTTGGAGGGCGCAGGCCGCTCTGTGACTGCCATGACCTTGGCGGGGTCCATACGTAACTGTCCCTGTGCACTAATATAACCCAGGAAAGACACTGTGGCAGCATGGAACTCAAATTTTTCAGCTTTAACAAAAAGCTTATTCTCCAACAGCCGTTTAAGAACTTGGCGAACGTGTTGCTGGTGAGCCTCAGGGTCCTTGGAAAAAATCTAAATAGACAAAAACGAAGCGTCCAATCACATCCCTCAGCACGTCATTGACTAGGTTCTGGAAAACAGCAGGGGCGTTAGTAAGACCAAAAGACATGACCAAATACTCAAAGTGACCAAGTGGTGTGTTGAATGCAGTCTTCCACTCGTCCCCCTCTCTTATGCAGACAAGGTGGTAGGCATTCCGGAGGTCGAGTTTGGTAAACACTGTGGCACCATGAAGGGGGGCAAAAGCAGAGCTGATGAGTGGAAAAGGGTTACTTGTTCTTAAAAGTGATATTATTCAGCCCACGGAAGTCTATGCACGGCCTCAGTGACCCATCCTTCTTCTTCACAAAGAAAAACCCAGCACCCACCGGGGAGGAAGATGGCTTGATAAATCCTGCCGCCAGGGAATCCTGGAATTACCTCTCCATAGCCTCTTGCTCGGGATGAGAGAGGTTAAACAACCGGCTACTGGGGAGAGGAGCTCCAGGCTGGTGAGGCGGCAGCGACAGGGCGTGGTACTTGCTGAACACAGGAGCTAGATCGTGATACTCGGGAGGAACTGATGACAGGTCCGGAGGTTCTGGAATGAACTGGGGCACAGACAAGGCAGGGGGAAGGGCAGAATGTAAACAATTAGAGTGACAAAATGAACTCCAAGTGGTTACCTTTCTGGCGGTCCAGTCAATCTGTGGGTTGTGTAGCTTTAACCATGGATGGCCAAGAACCAGGGGAGAGTAAGGACAGTCGATTATGTGGAAACTGATCCTGGTGATTTCCAGAGAGACACAGGATGACAGGGACGGTTCTCTCACGGACACGGGTGAGGAGCTGTCCATTGAGAGCGTTGGCATCGAGGGGTGAATAGAGTGGGACAGTGTCCAGGCCCAACTGGGTAACGACACCTCGGTCCAGGAAGCTCTCGTTGGTGCCCGAATCGATGAGAGCAGACAGAGGAGAAGCCTGGCTCTGCCATCAGGTTGCCTTCAAGCAAGGGTCTGGGGGAAGATGGGCAGGCGATTTGGCTCAACAGTATATCCCCCACTACTGCCGAGCCCCCTCTTTTGCTGGACGCAGGGAACAAGTGGAAACAAAGTGACCAACCTGGTCACAGTATAGGCAGCTCCTACTGCTGATTTGTCGTTGCCTCTCCTCTGGAGAGAGACGGGCCCGCACGAGCTTCATGGGTTGAGGATTTGATGAGCCTGGGGATGGGGTGCAGTCGGAGAAGGAGGACAAGGCACTGAAGCAGATGTTATGGGACATGCAACCCTACCTACCCTCTCCCTCCGACGCTCACGGAGACGGTTGTCAATGCGGATAGTGAGAGAGATGAGTTTATCAAGTCCATCAGGCTCATCCCTGGACACCAACTCGTCCTTGAGGGTCTCAGTGAGCGCGTTCCGGATTGCTCCCTGAAGGGCCCCCTCATTCCAGCCGCTCTCAACGGCGAGGGTGTGGAACTCACATGCCATCTCAGCAACACTATGGGGTTCTTGACGGAGGGACAGGAGTCTTTTAGCGGCATCCTTACCGGAGAACAGGTGGTCAAAGACTTTCTTAATCTCCTCCGTGAATCTGGAGTAGGAGAAGCAGATGGGGGACTGTCTCTCCCACACCACCTTGGCCCAGCAAAGCGCTGCTCCACAGAGGCAGCCAATCAGAAAGGAAATCTTGGCCCGTTCGCTAGCATAAGGGTAGCACTGTTGCTCAAATACTAGTGAACATTGTACCAAAAAAGCTCTGGAAGCTCTGAGGTTGCCATCGTAATGCTCAGGAGTCGGAACAAACGGCTCCCGGAGCGGAGGAGAAGGACTTGGAACTGGTTGTGAGCTCTGGGATAAGGGTCGGCCCTGTAGGTCAGACAGGCTCTGTGAAAACTCCTTCATGTGCTCCAGAATTATCTTCAGGGCTTGGTCATGTTGCTTGAGCAGGGCACCTTGGCCGACAAGGATTTGGTGGAAAGTAGCAGAGTCCGCTGGGTTCATCTCTTTGGCCAGATCGTACTGTTTCGCGGAGTGGAACAGGGGAACCCAAGAGCAGACTCAGACGAGGAGACTGGGATGAAGTAACCAAGGTATTTATTAAAACACAGGGAGGAGATGGAGTGCAGGTCAGGGGAAACTGCTGGAAACCAGGTGCGGAGGCTGAGGCTGGAGCGAGGGGGGTTGAGACAGGGTGAGCAGGTCCGGAGGGGAATCCAAGGGAGTAGTAGAGTGGGGAATCCAGGACAGAGTAGCAGGATGACGAGACGTGGGACTGGAGACAGGGACCAGAGTCAGAGCGGGCAGAACTGTAGCGGAGAGGAAAAGAGGCACAACAGGATCTGAATAGTAACACACGACTAGAACCGTAGACTGACTGAGCAGAGATTATAATCTGGCAGTGGCAGGACTGAGTATTTGTGAGGTCTTGATTATGGAACAGGTTGCAGCTGGTGGGGATCTGCTCTGACTCCAGCACACCTGTCTCCGCCCACACAATCATACACACAGAGAGAGAGAGAGAGAGAGGGAAAGAGTACCGGGGGGCAGCAGGTCAAGAAGACACAGGATGAGCAGTAGAGGGCATTGCAGGAGCAGATGTGACAGTTAGATAAGTATTCAACCCCTGAGTCAATACACGTTACATTTACATTTTAGTAGACGCTCTTATCCAGAGCGACTTACAGTTAGTGAATACATATTTTTTTATACTGGCCCCACGTGGGAATCGAACCCACAACCCTGGCGTTGCAAACACCATGCTCTATCAACTGAGCTACATCCCTGCCGGCCATTGCCTCCCCTACCCTGGACGAATTGTGCGCCGCCCATGAGTCTCCCGGTCGCGGCCGGCTGCGACAGAGCCTGGATTCGAACCAGGATCTCTAGTGGCACAGTTAGCACTGCGATGCAGTGCCTTAGACCACTGCGCCACTCAGGAGTGTGAATCACCTTTGGCAGCGATTAAATCTGTGAGCCTTTTGGGGTAATTCTCTAAGAGCTTTGCACACCTGGATTGCCCATTATTCTTTTTTAAACTCTTCAAGCGCTGTCAAGTTGGTTGTTGATCATTGCTAGACAGCCATTTTCAAGTCTTGCCATAGATTTTCAGCCGATTTAAGTCAAAACTGTAACTAGGCCACTCAGGAACATTCAATGTTTACTTGGTAAGCAACTCCAGTGTACTGTATATTTGGCCTTGAGTTTCATGTTATTGTCCTGCTGAAAGGTGAATCGGTCTCCCAGTGTCTGTTGGAAAGCAGACTGAACCAGGTTTCCTCTAGGATTTTGCCTGTGCTTAGCTCTATTCAGTTTATTTTTATTTAAAAAAAAACTACCTAGATGAGTGGTACTTAGTGATGTGTTGTGTTGGATTTGCCACAAACATAATTATTTGTATTCAGGACAAAAAGTGTATTTCTTTGCCACATTCTTTGCAATATTACTTTAGTGCCTTATTGCAAGCAGGATGAATGTTTTGGAATATTTTTTGTTCTGTACAGACTTCCTTCTTTTCACTCTGTCATTTATGTTAGTATTGGATATTTTTTTGTACACATCTACCAATAGGTGCCCTTCTTTGCGAGACATTGGAAAACCTCCTTAGTCTTTGTGGTTGAATCTGTGCTTGAAATTCACTACTCGACTGAGGGACCTTACAGATAATTGTATGTGTGGGGTGCAAAGATGGGGTAATCATTAAAAAATCATGTTAACCACTATTAATGCACACAGAGTGAGTCCATGCAACTTATTATGTGACTTGTTAAGCACATTTATACTCCTGAACGTATTTAGGCTTGCCATAACAAAGGGGTTGAATACTTATTCATATACAAAAATGTCTAACAATAAAATTCCACTTTGACATTGTGGGGTATTATGTGTAGATAAGTGCCACAAAATCTAAATTGAATCTATTTTAAATTCAGGCTGTAACACAACAGAACGTGGGAAAAGTAAAGGGGTGTGAATACTTTCTGAAGGCACTGTAGGTATTCCTCTAGTCCAGGTGGGCGATTGCGTCATCCGTGGATCTGTTGCGGCAGTATGCAAATTGTATTGGGTCTAGGGTGTTGGGTAATGTGGAGGTGATATGATCCTTAACTAGCCTCTCAACGCACTTCATGGTGACAGAATTGATTTCTACAGGGAGATAGTCATTTAGTTCAGTTATCTTCTCTTTCTTGGATACAGGAACAACGGTGGACATCTTGAAGCAAGTGGGGACAACAGACTGGAATAGGGAGAGATTGAATATGTCCTTAAACACTCAACCCAGCTGGTCTGCACATGCTCTGAGGACGTGGCTTGGGATGCCGTCTGGGCTGGCAGCCTTGCGAGGGTTAACCTGCTTGAATGTCTTACTCACGTCGGCCACAGAGATCGGGAGCACACAGGTGAGTGGCGTGGGCCCACTTAGGTGACTTGGTGATGTTTTCCTCAAAGCGGGTGAAGAAAGTTCTTGTTCGGGAGTGAGGCGTCGGTGTCCGTGACGTGGCTGGTTTATAATCTGTGATTGTCTGGACTCCCTGCCACATGCGTCTGGTGTCAGAGCCGTTGAATTGTGATTCCACTTTGTCCCTGTACTGACGTTTTGCCTCTTTGATTGCCTTATGGAGGTCATAGCTGGTCTGTTTGTACATGTTCATGTTCTCAGTCACCTAGACCTAGGTTAAATGCTGTGGTTCGGGCTTTCAGTTTTGAGCAAATGCTGCCATTTATCCACGGTTTTTGGTTTGGATCATTTCTAATCATCACAGTGGGAACAACATCCTCTATACACTTTCTGATGATCCCAGTCACCGAGTCAGTGCAGTTGTCGATACTATTCCCAGAGGTGACCCGGAACATTTTCCAGTCCACGTGATCAAAACAGTCTTGAAGCATAGATTCCGATTGGTCAGACCTTACCACGGGTGGTTCCTGCTTAGGTTTCTACCTATAGGAGCAGGATAGAGGTGTGATCTGATTTGCCGAAGGGAGGGCAAGGGAGGGCCTTGTAGCTGTAGTTGAAGGGAGAGTAATGCTGGTCAAGCGTGTTCTCTCCACGTGTAGCACAGGAGATGTGTTGACAGAATTTCGAGAGCGTTTCCCTCAGATTTCCTTTATTAAAGTCCCCAGCCACAATAAATGTGGCCACAGGATATGCGGTTTCCAGTTTGCACAAAGTCCAGTGTAGTTCCTTGAGAGCCATTGCGGTGTCTGCTTGGGGGGGGAATATACACGCCAGTGCTAATAAACGAATAAAATTATCTTGGGAAGAAATGTGGTCGGCATTTGATGGTGAGGTATTCCAGATCAGGAGAACAAAAGGACTTGAGTTCCTCTACGTTACCACAATCACAACATGAGTTGTTAATCATGAGACATACCCCTCCACCTCTTTTTTTCCCGGAGAGTTCTTTCTTCCCGTCCGTGCGAAGAATGGAGAATCCCATTGGCTGTAATGATGGGGGCAATATATCTGGAGAGAGCCATAATTCCGTAAAACAGAGTATGTTACAGTCCCTAATGTCTCTCTGGAAGGAGATCCTCGACCTGAGCTCGTCTACTTTATCGTCCAGGGACTGAACGTTAGCGAGTAACATATTCGGAAGTGGTAGATGATTTGCTCGCCACCGAAGCCTGACAAAAAGCCCACCTCTGCTCCCTCTTCTCCGGTGTCAACGTTTTGGTGTAGCACCCGAGATGAATAGGGCTGTCTCGGGGAGTCCAAACTAAGGATCCAGGTCAGGGAAGTCAAATTTCCGGTCGAATTTCTGGTGAGTGACCGCCAATCTAATGTCCAAAAGTTGTTATTTTCGACTGTAGGTAATAATACTAGAAACGTTCTGAGCAAATAATGTAAGAAATAACACAAAAATAATAAAATACTGCAAAGTTGGCTAGGAGCTATGAACAGGGTGACCATGTCTGTCGGCGCCATCTTGTTAGTATTTCAGACCTGTGTTATAGAGTGTGTTTATGTGTGTGTGTGTGTGTGTGAGGCATCTGGATCTGATCAGCAATGAACTGCAGAGGGCCTGGTTATGTGGTCATACAGTCTGTAATAGTACAGAACTGAACCCTGCTAGCACATTTGGTTCCTTGGAAGTTGTGGGAACGTACGTTTTTGGTTTCCCATTGGTTCTGGGAACGAAGCCACAAGTTTCACGACCAGTAAAACTGAATGTTTTTTAAAGGTTCTGAGAACAGAAGTGAAGATTTCACCTGTTCTAGGAAGACACATTTTTAGGTTGCAGGGAGGTTCTGAGAACATTTTATTGTAGTTATAGTTTAATAATAATATGCCATTTAGCAGACACTTTTATCCAAAGCGACTTACAGTCATGTGTGCATAAATTTTTACGTATGGGTGGTCCCGGGCATCGAACCCACTACCCTGGCTTTACAAGTGCCATGCTCTACCAATTGAGCTACAGAGGAGGTAATTTAATAGTGTTCTGAGAACATTCTCCAAATGCTGGAAATGTTTTGAACTCCATTTAAAGGTTATTTGGAGGTTTTTGAATAACAGTCTTAAAACTTTCACTGAATGTTTAAGAAAGACTTAATAACTGCTAGCTTAGTGTAACTGTTTTGCACTCCAAGCACAGATATACATTCATGTGCATAGGAATTAATCATGCAAACACATTTCTTTCTTATTCTGGCCCGGCGTCAGTGAGAGTCAAACCTATGATTTACATCCATGGAATTAGTCCACTGCGCCACCAGGATGGAGCTAACGTGCCATTTCATACAATGCTGTTCATTTTAGTCTACTCAAACAGACCTGAAGAAACAAACACTCATTAAGATCATTAGATCAACACACCTGAACACAATTAGCAAGATAGAAAATAGAGTTTTGTTTACGCTGAGAATGGAATGTATATGTTTTTAAATAATGTTCTTTGAACATTATTAATGTTTTCTTGTGGATTTTATGGAACATTTTCTTAACATTCTGAGAACATTACTTTAAATAGAACCATGAGGAAACCTATAGAAAACGTTAAGCTGAAGTACTGAAATTCCCACAGAAGAACGTTGTTTCTTAACGTTCTCTGAACGTTCTGAGAACATTACTTTCAACAGAACCATGAGGAAACCTGTAGGAAATGTTATGCTGAAGTACTGAAATTCCCAACTTAAAAACACATGGGTCTTAGAACATTATGTGCTAGCTTGGTATCCTGTACCATTTCCAGAATGTTGTGGGAAGGTTGTATGCAAAATACCCAAAGGACAACCACGCTCTCACCAAGCTCTAAGAAACGTATGGTTTTCAGAACCTGGGTAGCTGGGAAGGCTCTAGTGTGGTCCATCCTATGGCTTATTTAAGTCCACAGAGGACTTACACTGGGACATCTCTTATGAGATGTATCCGTCCATGTTTCATTTTAGACAGCCATCCTATAACTCACAGTTCTAAGGTTCAGACATTACATGTGTGTTTTTAAGGTCGATTACGTTGCATTATGGGTCGGGTCTGAGTCTGAGTGTGTGCGTGGGTGCGTGCATGTGTGTGTGTGTGTGTATTTGTTTTGTTTGAAGGATTGCAGAATAGGACGGGTCTGGGTCTCTCCATCCTCTTGGTCCTGGCCCGCCATTCCAATCCCCTGCCTGATAGCAGGAGGCGTCTGGACAGGGTTTTTATGGGCTACACGTTGTGGTCCGAATTGAATAGAACATGAACTGTGTGACCTTCACAAGAAGAACATCCAGTAAAAACAGCTGAGCCATCTCTGCCAGAACAACCCAGCAGACTTGGGTTCAAATACATGCCTATTTAAGTATTTGTATTTTAAATACTTATTTTCTGTGTATTTGAGTATTTTCAAATAATGTTGCCGAATCAACTACTTCAAATTTAAGTATTTGAATGTAAAAGAAATGGTATCTTCCTATAAATACTATTTGAAACTATTTTCAAATAATTGTTTCTAAATACATTTCAAAAAGCCCTAGGACCAAACAGACCTGCATGGGAGTATTTAAATATTTGTATTTGAAAATACACTTGTCTTTGTATTTGAGTATTTTCAAATACATGCCAAAACATTCCAAGTGTATTTCCAAACTACTTGTATTTTGAAATAAAAACATATTTAAATACTTATTTTGAAATGTATATGAAAGTAATTGAAATACCTTAAATATAATTTAAATGTTCTTGTTAGTTAGATACCACTGCACTGTTGGAGTTAGGAACACAAGCATTTCGCTACACCCGCAATAACATCTGCTAAATATGTGTATGTGACCAATAACATTTGATTTGATTTGAACCCAGGTCTCCGACCCAGGTAGAGGAAAATGGTGACGTCACACTATTGGTCCCATAGAAGAATCCCATTTAATTGGCCCCTAGTGTAATTTGAGTGGTCTCTGACTGCTTTAGTAGCTTACCAAATGATACACCTTACAGCTCTGTTATGAGACTTTTGTTAAACTCGCTGATGCTTACACAGTTCATACAGTTTTCCAGTTCAGGTCCATCAATACTGTATATATACTGGGGGCTTTTTGGCAGCCCCCGTCAGGAAGCAGTTCATAATATAATGGACGAGTGCCAGCATCCTGAGAGCAACGCAGCAGACACGGGGAAACGTGAAGCTGTCACCAACCGGCTGACCGACCGGTGTGGGTTGGTGGATTTTTTTTTTTTGTGTCTGTTGGTCAGAGCAGAGAGGAGTCAGGTTGAGTGCAGACTGCAGACGGACGCACAGCAGCAGCTCTCTGGCTAAGTAGAAGCCCAGCTCTCCAGCCAGAACTACACTCTGCGGTTTTCTACTCACATGAAGTGGAGCGGTTCCACATTCTGGTGGGTGAATATAATGAGAGGCTGACCGGGTCAGGGTGCGGGGCGAAGAGGATGAAGAATTGTGGGAGAGGGAAGAGAGAGGGAAATGTAACGGTCATGGGAGGAGAAGATGGAGAGGACACTACGAGGTTAGAGACAGGCCACATTATCACCATGACAATGGAGGGAAGGAGAGAGAAAGTACAAGAGAATCATACTTACAGGAAGTGAATGTGAAAGGTTGTGGAGGGAGGAAGAGGTGATCAGCAGGAAGTGAAGGTGAAAGGTTGTGGAGGGAGGAAGAGGTGATCAGCAGGAAGTGAAGGTGAAAGGTTGTGGAGGGAGGAAGAGGTGATCAGCAGGAAGTGAAGGTGAAAGGTTGTGGAGGGAGGAAGAGGTGATCAGCAGAAACATATACATAGAGAGAGAAAGAGAGCAAGGGACGAGAGCTTGTCGTGTTGACCAGAGCAAGCAGAATTTTAAGATAGCTTGATCCCCCCCCCATCTGTCCGAAGTGTAAATGTATCCTACCTCCTACCAGACCAGCTAAGAGCAAAGAGCCCTGCTCCGCTCTCCCACCAAGAGAGTCTGGAATACACATAGTTTCCACTAACTTTTTCTCTCCTGTTACAATAATAATTGAAGGGGATGTTGTTAGCTAGGGGAAGTGGAGTTGTGAGTGGTCCTTATGGCTTGCTCTCTGATCTCAGCAGGCCTTTAATTGAGAAGAACCATCAGGTCAGGCCACTCACTGTAAAGAAGAGAGTAATACTTTCTAACTAACTCTGTCATCAGACTGGAGTCCATTGGACTAGATAGTTCCAGTTGTGGAAACATCTAGCAGTTACTATATACCATCACATATTACAGCTACTAGGCCAGGGTATACCTTTAATCGTTGGGGGAGGAGATTTCTGACGTTTGTTCTCTTTTTTTATAATGATCATTATTATTTATTATTCGTTTTGAATATTGATTTTAGGCCACAGCTGGACAGCTGTTTTATAACTACTGTTAAGTATCTTCTCTCGCATACTGTCCAGTTGTCATATCACTCCATGGGCCGGAATGGGATCTGTTGTGAGAGCCGAGCTAGGCAGAGGCAACCAGGTTTTTGGTTAAAATGTCCTGGTACTGGGTAAAGTTCATAATGTCGTCCCAGCAAGCACATAACGTTCTGAGAACCATATGTTTCTTAGAACTTGGTGAGAGCGTGGTTGTCCTATGATTATTTTGTATACAACCTTTCCACAATTTTCTGGGAATGGTGCAGGATAGTTGCTTGGCTTTGGAACA